>NC_056725.1:956602545-956872545 GCF_019279795.1 Protopterus annectens
AGCTGCTCAAAAATGAGTTGTTTGAAAATTATCAACTTTTTTGTGAAATCTAGGAATGACTGGGATCACGGAATTTGTCCTTTCCCCAGTGCAGTGAGATCTCAGAGTTGGTATATAAAATTAGCTGTTCGAGCCCCACTCTACCTACCTTGGGCTTTATTGAACCATTTGCTCCTTCAGGGGTAGCAGTACTCTCAGGGCCAGCCTTAGCACCTGCCGGGCCCAATTTAGGACATACTAGGGGCCCTTACCCCTTTCCTCATATAGCCCCATCTTTCATCCTATGTCACACACCCCCATGCACTGCCCCCTCCCCCACACACAATCTTCTGGACTTATTATTTTAGATTAAGTATTAAGGGTATATATTTATTATGTTTCTGTTTAGCTTACATTTGAGAGATATGCTTTCCCCTCTAAACTCAAGAATTCTGAACAAAGCTAAAAATAATGGGAGGCGGATAAAGGACCAAAAATCAAGGACACATTTTAAATTTTGCTCTTTTAAACTTAGAACTAGAATAACATGTTTCTGTATTGACATGTGTTTGAAGGATATCAACTCTGAAAATCAAATGTCTTGAGATTACACAATAACTGCAATACACAATGTGGTGATAAAGGACCAGAATTAATGACATACATTAAATAACGCTCATTTAAACTTAGAAAGCTGATAGAAACAAAACAGCAGGTGTTGCATTGGCATGACTTTTCTGAAGGATATTTAGACTGAAATTCAAATGTTTCAGATTATCTAATGACTGCAATCTACAATGATTTGCCAGAAAACACATTTTACAAGGTGCAGACAAAAACATGAGGCAAAAATCTAGGCATCTGCGAAATTCTTAACACATGAATTCTGGACAAGGCTAAAAATAATGCAGGGAGGGAGATAAAGGACCAATTATATATTGCTCTTTTAAACTTGGAAAGTTGAAAGAAATGTAGGTTTTGCATTGGCATGCATTTGAATGATATTAATTCTGAAACTCAAATGTCTTGTCTTTTTTCAGAAATTGCAATACACAATGATTTGTCATAGAATATCACATTTTACAAGAAGCAGAACAAAAAGTATGAGGCAAAAATCTGGGAAATTCTGGATACTTGAGACTCAGGAATTCTGGGAAAAGCTAAAAAGAATGAGGGGGACCAAAATCAGGGACACATTTTAAATACTGCTCTTTTAAACTCAGAAAGTTGCTCAAATGCACTGGCATACACATTTGAAGGATATCAAGTCTGGAACTCAAACATCTTAGCATTATTTAATAGCTGCAGTACAAAGTTTTCTGGAAAATAACATTTTACAAGGAACAGACCCAAAAGCTATGAAGCAATAGACATATGTGGAATTCTGGACAGGCTGAGTAGGCTTTTATTTTTACTTCCCTTCCTCCCACCCTGAGGTACTATAGCACTACTATGCCGAAATTACCTACCACTCCTAACCCTCTGGAAAACAACCCTCTCCAGATGACAAAAGAATCCTTCACAGACACTGATTTCAAATATCTCATTTTAGCTGTCTAGCTCAACTGCACAGTTGTTTAAGGCCTTTTTTTCCTCATCTCCCCACTTATTTTTGCTTTTGTCTGGAAATGAATAATTTATTTAAAAATGGTCTGGTACTGATTTTGTAAAAATGTATTTGTTCCAACTGTACATTTTCACTCTTTTATTTTAAATATACGTGAATAGTCTGTGAAGGTAAGTACATGGTGGTAGCTGTGCACTCAGTGGTGGACCTACCCACCACCCAAACCAACAAACAAGCAAATTCTTCCAACTCCATGCCAATGTATAGCTGATTTTACTTTTCAGAGAAAAAAAAAATACTTACATAATAAGACCTGATGGCCCTTAAAAAAATCTGGTAATATTGATTCTCACTTCATTTTGCACTGGCAGTGTTCCACTAGCCCCACTGCAATGGACAGTGAGGGCAATAAAAAATACCAAAGATCTTAACAGGACTCAGAAGAGTGAGGGCACAAGGAATTTAAGGATATGTATTCTGGTCTAGCATAGCAGCTTATCCCTGCAAGACTACATATCCAAAATGGCTTGCTGCTATAAGCTCAATATTTTAGCCTGAAATTGCCAAAGAAGAGGTCCTGCGAGGTGTTTCTAAAGTGGGCAGGAAGCTGGTATTTACAGGCAGGGTGTGAGAGTACTGTCTATGACATATGATACTGAAAAGTGAATACCTCTCTAGCTATGGGGCTCTTTAACATCCAATCATTCTAAGGTGAGCCCTGAGTGCTATGGTTCATTTATTCCTGTTAGGGCAAGAGTCAAACATTGGAAGTGGTGATGTTATACCTGGGGATTTTTTTTTTTTTGCTTTTTTGCTTGGGCCTAATGTTTCCTCTCTATGCATGCCCATAGACACTCAAGAGGTAGAAAGTCAGTTGGCATTTGAGAGGGTGTACAGCACACACTTTTGTGAATGATGTAACTTCACAGAAGTCCCTATCTCTCTTTGAAGCAAGCACTTTCATTTATTTTCGGGCCTACAGCAGGAATTCCAGGATAGTGTGTACAATATGAACATGTGCACCCAACTATTGCCCTGACAGAGCTGAGCAGGCATTACCTCAACATTTCTTTTCCTCTTTCATCAGCTATTCAAGTGAGTGGGCTGTTAATCAAGCCAAAGAAATCTGGGCCAAAGTTATAGCTTTATCCTTTTGATCTCTGGAGCTGGCTCTAAGAACATGGCAGAGATTGTTGCCTAAGAATTCCCTATCTAGTTGCCTGTTGAAACTCCAGGGAGCATAAATGTGGGACTTGCAACTGTCGAAATGCAACTGTGAATGTGGGATTCATGACTAATTCCAAATATGTGGTATTTTAGAGAATTCTGCTATGATGAGATAAAGTTATCTTGGACTTAATATATATATTAATATCTGGGGTGGGGGTATCCAGCACGCCTCTGTAAAAATGCTTTGAAAGTGTAACAGGGAGCTTCAAACTGATGTTTTTTGTAGAACTCTTGGGACTCACACCTCTGAAAGAGGGCTGCCTATCAAGATGTGTTCTGGACAGAAGTTAAATGCAAACCTGAAATTACTTCTAAGAATGGAACAATTAGCCTTCAAGAGACTGAATTTTTCTTACTGTGATCATTATGTTTTCACAGAGTTTAGGGTTCCTTTTAGGAAGCTAATTGTTTTCAGGAAAAGGATGATCTTCCTACATTTAAATCTAATCCCTTTTATATTTCATTCACTTTGTATTGAGGTTAAAATTAATGTTTTTATGCATTTGCTTAACTAACAAATTAATAAAATTCATATATAAAGTAAAACTATTTCAAATGCTCTGCATGAAGTACTCCAGCATACCCGTGCCAGTGAGTTTGTTATCAAGAAATAAGTTTCAGACAGTTCATAGAACAATAACTAAATCTTACAAAAGGCACAAAAGAGCAAAACGCCAATGTACTTACTTTAACTATAGTAATTCTATGAAACAGCATTCATTCTGAAGTAATTTTACATTCCACTGATTCCAAATGAATGCACCATAAAGTAAGGACAATGTCAAAGAAAAAATATTTCCTATAAATGAACCAAGAATAGAAAAATTAATAGCTTGCTGATTTGTAACCATAAAATATTCCTTTTCTTATTTCTCTTGATCTTTAGGATACACAGCTCAGTACAATTAGCATTTCCTTTTTAGTATTTTAGTCATGAGAATGTGCTTGCAGAGAATAAAACTTCAATACAGGAGACAACTGTTTTAAAACAACTTTTGTCAGCGATAAATGAAGTTGCAATGCAGTAACTGAAGTATGCACTTCAGGGAATGCTGTTTACGTAAGATGAACTCAGGGTCATACTGTAGCAGATACAGTTTTCAAAATGATTTACAGACATGCTGATGATATGTGGAATATCCTATAGCAACGGCCAGGAGTGGCCTTAGGTAAACTGGTGCCCTAGGCAAAAGAGCTCCACGGCACCCCCCCCCCCACAACCACACCACCCGGTGCCCCATCCTGGTCTACCTACACCAAATAAATAATGGAAAAGTGCCTCTAATAGAGCGGCACCCTAGGCGGCTGCCTAGTTGACCTATGCCTAAGGCCGGCTATGGCAACGGCAGCGCAGAAAGTGAGATGTTATAATAGGTACAGAGGTGCTTAACATGATGTACAAAAACAGGAGTAATGCACAGGAGAGACACAACTCAAGAACACTGTACAGTAAGACAGTACCATTAAAGGATAAGAACCAGATCCTACGTTGATGAGATCCATTACAAGGAATACGCACTGTGTCACCAGCCATCCTGCACAGTCATCAGCACAGTGCAGTGTCCTCTGTCTAGTTCTGCATGGCTACTCTGTAATGAGTAACAGAAATCACTTTGTGATGCTGTGTACACCAGTTTTCACATCTTTACACTCAGTGATTTCTGTTTGTTGGCTGCTGTGGGAGCTGTTATTTGATTACCTCTCTTATTAAGTGACTCTACATAGTAATGAATACTGTGATGAGTCTGTCATGTGGGGCATCCTGTAAGTTGTTAGACCCTACAATAATAGTTCAGACACTTGGAAAACTGCCAAATCTTTAGAAATCATTTTTTTATAGCATGTTCCTGGTAACAGCGCTGAATTCACTCTTCTGGTACTCAGTTTGATAGATATATGATTCCATGCAAAGATTCCTGCCAGATAGTTTTGGCAAAATGTTAAGTGCTATTTACTGAATTACAAGACCATTTAAATTGTAGTTCTCTTTGCTAATAATACATCATATCATTTGTTTATACTGGAATAATTTACCTCATTTTTAGACATGCAATTTGTATTTTTATTATTAATTCCTTCAGTCACAGCCTTTGTTTCCTTTTTTTTAAAATTTTTTTAATAGGTGCTTTTACTCCCCTCTGCCTGCTGACCATCAAGTGTCCCACAGTGGAACCTGAGCCCATTTCTTCCCTCATGTCATGTATCTCCAGGTGAGAACTGTGTGGGCAGGCTCTTATCCATGCATGAGTATATTTTCTTTGCCTGTACCCTTTCACATGCTTCTACACTAAAAGCTGCTGAAAATGCCCAAGTTAGTCTTGCTTATCTCCAGGACCACAACCTGCAGGTGACCGTATGTGTCTGTCCCCAGCTGCAGCTATTACACATTCTATTAACCAGGTAAGTCTAGTTAACTCCTCAGTCTGGGCCCGGAAGGCATCAGTACCTGCCTGTCCAGAGCCATCAGGATCCTTTCCATACAGCAGCGCAATCTATGAAGGTACTTTCCTCTATAATCTTAACCTCACTCCTGATTGTTGACAAACACAGTGCATTACCTCAGGGCATCTGTGGACCTCCCCCTGTCCCTGTCACTGACATACGTGTGCACCAACCCATATGCCCCTTGTCAGCTATCTTAACTGGCTTGGAATGCCAAGCCTACATCTCTCAATTCAGTGTCCTCAGTGGCCAACCAGGAACCATATTACCTGCTCCAGAACGTGTCAGTCAGTGTCAGCCACTAATCAACGCATTAACCCTGCTTTGTTACTTGAACTTGGGTTACCTGGGTAATTGGCATGGATTTTTCCCTTTATGTCACTGAGCAGGAGTATTCATTTTTATTTTACTGTCACGTGTTTCTGGTTATTATAATAATATTTCACATCCCTTTGTATCTGTTTGCAATGTGCTTTCCCACTTCTGAACCTTAGTGACAGTGTGATTTTAGTGACGTGTATAATCCTAACAAAATAATTCAAGGTTTAAATGAAAGTACAGATATTTGTTGTGTTTAAGTCATTAATTTAGCAATGGATTAGATTAATAATTAGATCTGTTATATCACTTACTTTTTGGTTATTATTTAACATTTGATATATTTAAATGTTATTTTAGTCCCGTATCTTAACATTAAACTTTTACAATATTTGTATTATTTCAGGTCTCCTTAGGTTTGGGGAGTCTTCATATATTACTGAGTCTCCAGCATAAGTAATTGCAGTAGTTTACTGTTCTTATAGTTTCAATAGGAACTCAATTGATGCTCTCTGAGCTACTCCTTTTCAACCCTGAAACAATGTCTATATTTCATCTACAAAAATTGTAGAGCCTTACTTACCAAACATGGATAAGCAATGGATTGCTTAGGTTATATCAGTGATAAGGCAGCAGCTTGGTCTTTTGCTGTCCATGTGACAGAAAGCACAAGGAAGCAAGGTGTAAAGTATGGATGAGATAGGTGTTCTGCTTGTCTTATTCAGAGTTCCAAGAGGGCTGCTTTATTATCTAATGGAAATGTTGCCAGGTTTTCAACAACCAGGATTCTTATAGGGCAAGGGCAGTATGATATAATGCCTGACCTGTGTACAGGACATTTACATGTCAAATTGCTAGGGAAAGCTACATACAGTAGCATTAAGCATTTATGGCCCTTTCGGAAATTGCAATTCAAGATTGTGACTTAGCAATATCTTACCTTAGGAAAAATAGGATTGGCGGTTAAGTAATTTCTGTTTTTTGATCTTGCATTGAAATTTGTCACACCTAACAAGACAAATAAAGCTGAAGAAGAGCCTAGGGTCATGTCATTGTAGGTTGTGGTGCTCACAGTCCAAGAAACCATCTATGCTAATCAAAATTATTGATATATCCTACATGAGACAGATAGACATACAGACAGATCAGGGGGTTTCTGTGGGTTGTTGTGAATCCTTTTTATTGACAAGCATTTTCTTTAGTAAGACTTTATCAGATCAATAATTGTTTTTTTTTTAATAATGCTACAATAGGAAATTTGTCCTACTGTAACTCCTTAACTCTAGGGTGTGGTGCAAGGAACCTGTGTTGATTTGGTGGAATTATGCTGTATCCAGTTTGTTGTTGTGCAAGGAAGCCTCACTGGGGCTGAGGCTCCCTCCCTGCTTAGTATATGGGTCTCACCTGGTCACTGCAGTTCTAGTTGTCTTTGCTCAATCTTTTCTTAAGTGGTTAATTTAGTTTCATGTCTGAAATACAAATCCAGCTACTCTAGATGTCACTAGTTAACAGTTTATACTAATGTAGAGGCTGTCTCCTGTTACTAGTTGAAAAGGTATTTAGATAAACTTCTATTTCCCCACTTTTACAAGGCAGTTATGGAACTGTTATACAGATCTATTAATATATGTAGATTCATGTAGTATACATATGCAAAGAGATGTTAATGTAATGATAGTTTACATTCATAGGTAAGTGCTAGACTTGCTGCCCTTCTGGGCCATTTTAAGCCCAGCCAGTTTCCTTTTTGTGCTCAAAATATCTTATCCCACTTGATTAGAGAGTGGCCTTACCAGTCCCATGGTCAATGATTATATATTACTCCTAACGAGAATAAGTGGGATCATACCATAGTTAATTTGTAGGGGTTCCATGTATGGGATAAAGCATTTAGGAGCTGCCTCTGTCCATTAACTTTCTATTTCCCATTCATAGATCTAACATGCGCTTGAATATGGACAGGGATGAACTTTGTTTTATGTGGATAGAAAGTCTGTTTCACAGCAGTGGTATCCTCTTGGAGATATACCTGTCCCACTAAACCATTCTGTTGATGTTGTAAAAGAGATTTAGAACCTGAGACTGAGTATTTCTGATGTGATTTGACTTGCTGATATGCAGTAAATCCATCAGTAATGGGTCAGTGCCTTGTATGCCAGACACAGTTCACCTCTTAGCAGTCTGTAGGATACCAAACATAATGACAGGGCTTTGTGTCGGTCCATGTAGGACATATTGTTTAGGCCTTGTATCCTTTTAGTAAGGTATCTCTTGTGTTTTCCACTTATATCAAAGTTTGTTAGCATTCCATCCTTCTTATATGGGGCCTTCTATCCTTCTCTTTCTTTAAATATTTTTTATTTTATATTTTTTATTTATTGATTTTAAAATTGTTTTTTAGAATTTGTATTTACAAGTTTGCTCTAGACTATACGGGGGTCCATTGATCTTGTTTTTAATTTAGCACAATGGCCTCTATCCATAGCAACCAGGTTGGAAGTATCTCTTTTTACATTATTTGTTATCAATTGTGATGAGCAGACATAACAGAGGGATCGCTTTCACTGTCAAAGATAAGAACTTCATCAAATCAAGTAAAGCAAAAACAAGTTATAGGGAGACACAGAAAACATGTTAAGTCTCAAGTGGGAGATCTAAGTTACATGGCTGTGGTTCGTTGGTACTGTCTGTTAAAAAGCATGTCCATGACCAGATATTGTTGTCTCAGGTGTCAGTACTGGTGAATGGTGGGATGCTAAATAGTTAAAACTGCATTCGCTTTGGTTGTGCTGTCATTCTTATGGCTGAGAGCTTCTTTATACAACAAGATCCATAAAATATTATACAGTGATAGATTTCACAATGCACGTCAGTAATGTAATGCATGGAGAATGAGAATTTTTCACCTTTACAGTTCTAAAGTAATGTTTAATTTTTCCAGTTTGTTGCCCAATGGGACTCATTAGTTATCTGTATCCCCATACCTTTTACTTTTGGGCATGGGCATAGTGGTTCATGGTGGTATCATATTTTGTGGCTGATCTTTTTAAGGAAGTTCTTGTAAAAGATGGTTTCCTTTTGTATAACAGCATGCAGGAGTTAATGAACCACATTTCAGAAATTAACATGGATACTGGGTCAAGTCAATCTGTCTTGTAATATAAACTGTGTCCATTATTAAAATCAAACTTAGCTATGGATTCTAACCATACACAAGCATGCAAACATTTGTGGACTACGTTTCATTAATAAATGTTGGTGTACATTATAATCATATAGTCTTCAGTCAATATAAATAAAACAAATTTTGTACATAAAGTCATCCTTGATTGTGGGGTTCCCCATGATGGGTTTAAGTTTGATTAAGTCCCTATATCACTGGTTTGCTTCCTATCACTCTACTGATCTCACCTTGATGGACTAGTTTTCCTAAAAGATTGTGCCAGTGTACGGAAACCTGGGCTATTAAAAAATGGTTAAGTAAACATCAAAATCAATAAGCCCCTATTCCAGTGTCCTGTACATTTTAAGAGAAAGTAGAATAAAAAACTTTAAATTAAATTAGGGAAAGACTGATTTTAGGTAAGTTGAAGACGTTAAAGAAGGCAAATCACAGATACTATGATGTAAACCAGTCACCATGTTCTTTCATTGGGGCATCCAAGTCTGTGCATTGAATCTGGGCTTCTCTGCAGTTAGGAATGATGGCTGATCTTTTCCACATTGTGAGGAGCCACGTCGGCCTGACTTTCTCAAGCTGCCAGATCTGAAAGACACAAGCAGATGCCATGCAGTGGTGATTAAGTGATTGGGTTTCAAGGGAGGTGGTATTTTTGTCCAGAATCTTGGTGAGATCTTGTAGGTGGACTGGAGCAAAGGTGGGATCCCACTGGGGGGAGGTATGTGGTTGATTGTAGTGATAACATAAAGGGGGCTAAGTAGTGCTGAGTGGCACATAGAAGCTTGTCTAAATACATTTTTTTCAACTTGAAACAGTAGATGGGCACTACAGTAGTATAAACAGTTAACTATTAATATCTAGAATGCCTGGACTTGTATTTCAGACATGTAACTGCATTAACCACTTTTAAAGGATTGAACAAAGACAGCTGAAACTGCAGTGACCAGCAGAAACCCATAAACATCTCTCCTGCCATGTACAGTCATTCCATTGAAGATCTAGCCCCATTTAAAATCTACCATTACCGCTCAAAAGGGCACCTCAGTTTGCAGTATGACCTATTTATTTCCAAATGCCTGTTGACTCTTGTTGAACTCCATAAGAAAACCTGTAGGCCTGCTAGTCCTCAGCATTAACGTTAGAAGTATGCTGAACAAAACAGACAATCTTCATGCAACTCTTTTACTGCACACCACTGACTGACTACTCCTTACAGAAATGTGGCTCAAGCCTCACAACAAAGATAACAAAATACTTCCACCAGGGTACAATATAATTAGGATAGACAGATTATCTAAGAGAGGAGGCGGTGTTGCCCTTTGTTTTAAAAACAACCTCACCATTGCCCTTATTAACATAAACATCGCAGAGACTCTTTTCACCAAGGCAAAAATTAAGCAACAAATTCATCTCAATCTATTAGTTCTATATGTGTATATATATATATATATATATATATATATATATATATATATATATATATATATATATATATATATCCTGGGGACAATACTAACACACTGGAATCCATAATCCACTGGGCATTCCTATCCCTCCCTCAAGAAACACTTATCCTAGGGGACTTTAATATAGACTGGTCCTCTCTTAACTCACCTCTACCTTCCAAGCATATAAATCTCTATGGTTTTAAGCAGCTAATACAAACTCCTACCTGTAAAGATAAATCTACAAATCAAGAGTCTGTACTAGACTGGGTACTTGCTAACCATCCATCTTTAACACAACACTTTGGTACACTACCCAACACTCTAAGTGATCATCTCCCCACCTTTGTACTAAGACAACAAATTAAACCCACAAAAAACCCTCCCTCCAGCAAATACCCTACTCTAAAAACTTAAAATCTGATTAAGTATATCTAGAAAGGTGGTCTACTGCAGTAGACCACCTTTCTAGATATACTTAATCAGTTATCCCCTCCAGAACAATTAGAATTAAATCTAACTATGACCCCTGGCTCTCCAAAACCACTCACCTACTGGTAAATGAAAGAGATAAGGCTTGGGACACCTGGCATCACAATAAAACTAATTCAAATAGACAATTACTTCTTGAACTAAGAAATAAATCTAAAAGGCAAATAAGTAATGATAAAAAGCCACTACTCTGACATCCAAACTAAACATAACTCAAACCCACAAAAATTCTGGGTAGCTATTAACAAAATTCTACCACCAGGTAAAACTAGTTCCCCACCTCCAAACATAAATGGTACCATTAGCAACATAGCAACCCAATTCAATGACTACTTTACCAACTCAATTCTTAAACTGATAACCCCTTCTTCCCCCACTAGTCTCCCAAATCTATATAATCCCCCAAACAACCAAAACCACTTTTCACTCAAACCAGTCCCAATCAGTCTCATCTATAAACACCTGTCCAAACTAAAGCCTACTATCTCATAGCAGACAAACTCCCAGCAGAATACCTCTGGATCACAGCCAAAGCCATCATATACCTTGTTTCCATATTAATTAACAGAGCCATAACTGAGCAATTGGTATCTTCCCTTTGGAAAATCTCTTACATAATTTCTTTACATAAAGGTGGTACCTCAACTGAATTACCAAACTACAGACCAACAGCCATACTATCCCTATTGTCAAAAATATTGGAACATGTATTCACTCTCAAACACTAAACTATTTCGTATCCAACAACCTTCTTGCCAAAACACAAGTGTTCCGCCCATGTTATACCACTACCACCTCCCTCATTAGTTTGACCAACATTGTTAATCAACAATGGAACCTTTCTAGACCTGTCAAAAGCATTTAATATGGTCTCTCACAACAAACTCCTAACTTGCCTCTCTGAACTCAACCTAGGTAATCCCACCCTACTCTGGTCCCTACTCTGGTTTAAAGACTATCTCCCCAACCGCCAGCAGGCCATTAAATGGATGGACTCCTATCTCTCTTCCTTCCAGTTACCCTAGGTGTACCACAGGGATCTACACTTAAACCCTTACATTTCACCATTTTCACAAACAACCTACACACAGCCACCCATCAAGCAAATTTGTTCCAGTATGCCAATAATGCCATACTAATCTGCTCAGCTCTCTCTCTCTCTCTCTCTCTCTCTCTCTCTCCAAATTCTTCAAGAAAAAAAAAAACAGGAATCCTTCACTGCCATAGAAACCTGGCTGTTGAACTCTCAACTTATTCTAAACCCCCCCCCCCCAAAAAAAAAACAACTCATGCTTTTCTATCTCTTCAAAGCTACCCATGCCTGCCTTTTAAAATATCCTCAGTGGACAACACTGTCATCACCCCAGTGCCACAAACCAAACTACTAGGGACAATCATTGACCAAAATCTGAAATTCGATAAATATATAGCCCAGACCATAAATAAAGTTCATGAAAAATAGGCACCCTTTATCAATGCGAAAACTCCCTGATCACTGACTGTAAAGCCATCATAGCTAGAACTCACCTACTCTCCACATTACTATATTCATCCCCTGTTCTAAGTAACCTAAACAAAGGTGACAAACAAATTAACCACTTGCTATAACAAAATAACAAAATTCTCTACCAACTCCTCCTATCAATCCTATCACTGTCAAGCCCTTAAGCAATAAGGTGGGCTAGAATTACCCAGCTTGGTAAACTTTAACCAACTTACTGTGGCACATCAAATAGTTTACCACCCCAATAAAATGCAAGCTCTAACAGGCCTACTCAATCTCTACAACAACAACTGCTAACTAAAACCAACAAACAAAGCGCATGTAGAAATATCTTCTTCTTCTGGCTTTTCCTGGTTAGGGGATGCCACAGTGGATCACCTGTCTTCTCATGATTGGCAGTGGAGTTTTATGGTGTTGAGTTGCCAGCCCAGTGCCCAACCTTCCATGGAAGGCACACACACACACACACTCATGCCTAGGGCCAATTTAGAGTGCCCAATCCACCTACAGCATGTCTTTGAGATGTGGGAGGAAACTGGAGTACCCGGAGGAAACCCACACGACCACAGGGAGGACATGCAGACTCCACACAGAAGGCACCACAGCCAAGGATCGAACCAGAGAACCTCTTGCTGTGAGGTGACAACACTAACCGCTGCACCACTGTGGCTACTCACATGTAGAAATAGCTAAAAGCAAATATATGCCAGGCGACTCCTGTTACTCAAGTGCAGTTGCCAAAATATGGAACTCCGTCCTCCCTGAAATCAGAATGCAAAATAACAAATCTAACTTCAAAAATCAACTAAAGTCCTACCTAACCAATTCCTGGATATGCAACTGTCAAGACCCAGGCAAACTTACTTAATAAAATACCTAATCCTTTCTCATAACTAACTATAAATGGTGTATTCTGTCGCTCATCTTGTGTATCTGAATAAGATTGAGGCTTGGGTGTTCGTTTAAGTAGTTTATTATACACAAACACATCAGGATGGATAGCAGGAACATTAAAAATTATTAAACATTATTAAACTTAAACAAACTGACTGACTATTAACACTCATACATGCTTTCACACTGGCTGCTCACTCAAAATGGCACTCTTGCTTGCATGTGCTTAGTACTTATATGCATGTGGCCACTGACTGGAATGCTTCTTAAAGGTACATCACACACTCTGATCTACATCCTCCCTCTTTACTAAGCTGTCTCACATTGACAATGACATTTGAATAGGCATGCAGATTATACAGACAATAATAAACAAAAGAACATTCATGTCCAGGTTGCTGTGTATCTGGAACTAGGTCTGGAAATATGACCTGATCTCATAATGTAATAGTAAGGGCTGGGTTTAGCAGCAGGGACAGTCACTGAGGAATTTTTTACTTTAGGACAGGGGTGGGCAAACTTTTTGATTCGTGGGCCACATTGAGTTCTAACATTTGACAAAGGGGCCAGAACAGGAGCAGATAGATGGCATGCTTTGAAAACATCACCTCATTGGGGGAAAAATACACATCTTGGGATATGGAGAAAACATGTGCTTTAATTTCTAATGAAAATGAAGAAAAGCATTACAATAAAATCTCTGACTTCGAAATGAGTCTTTAAACACTGAAAATCAAATAAATGACCATTTTATTTTAAAGCACTGAAAGTTCTGTTATCCTTCAGGATATCACCATCACTCTCCTCCTGACTGTCTTTTTTTTTTCAGAATGGTAGGAGATGCAGATGTACTTGTCCTGTTCCTTTTATTCAATTTGTTTCCCCGGTACCAAAAGTCAACAACGACCAGTGCAAGGACGAAACAGTTGCAGCAAGTCAGTCTGTGAAGCGTTATATTTGATCTGCGTGCACTGTTTATTTTAACAATGTGCGTATCACGGAGACACACACATTTTAATGGGAGCAGTGTTGTTGGTCTCCTTTTTTAGCCAGCGCATCAAAGTCTGGAGTTAGTTTTGTTGTGGCGATTCTTGGGTCCGCTCATCTTCATAGAGGGGCGGTGGGTCAAAGGGTAAAGTGCAAATGTGGAGTAATAGGCCTACGCTTCACCTCAACAAAGCCAATATATCTAGAGTGCGCCATCTAGTGAGGAAACATCAGAATTGCAGGGGAAATAAAACATTATCAAGGTTAATTTATTAAATTTTTTCAAGTTTGGCGGGCCGAATCAAAACGTTTAATGGGCCGCATGTGGCCCCCGGGCCATAGTTTGCCCATGCCTGCTTTAGGACATTCAGGGATATTCTCTGGAACTGAGATAGCTAATGGAATGTACTCTGGAACAGGAACTTTTGATAAATCACTCTGAGAATTAGAGTCTTTATTACTGGCAAGATGCTGTAACACTGGTTCAGACACTGGTAGTAAATGCTTCCACTTCCACATAAATTCCATTCCTGTGATTCCACGATGTATGATCTCGGTTCTTCACACAAATGTTTCACAAGTCCAATCCGATCAAAATCTTTTGTTGTTTGCATACTCACTATCTCCCCTTCTTTTAAAGGAGTGAGAGGTTTGCTGGTCTTATTATAGTAGGACTTCTGGGACAAACACTTTTTCATGATTTGGGCTTTCGCTGCTTTATTTTTCTTAGCACACTGAACCAATAAATTGTTATTGATTGGCAATGTGGTTCTGGTTTGTCGTGACATAAGTCTCTGGGCAGGTGAACCAAGTAGATTATTACGAGCAAGGTTTCTGAGATTATGCAAGTTTGGAAAAACATCAGTATTGTCACTTTTAGATCTCTCTAACAGCTGTTTTGCACTTTGAACTGCATGTTTAGCTAAGCTGTTTGACTCTGGATATTCAGGACTACTTGTAATATGAACAAAGTCCCATGTTTCAGCATAACAGTGTTGACATACTACAAAAGGGCCTCAGTGAGACAGATACCTGGTGTCAAAGCCATGGCCTAAAGCTCAATGCCAATAAGTGTATTGTCATCCCCTTTGGTAAAAACACTGTACCCATGAACTACCACATTGCTGGTAGTCTACTTAACACTGAAAATGTGATGAGACCTTGGGACATAGGTGGACAGTAGTCTCACCTTTGATAATCACATTGCCACAGTGGTCAGGAAATCCTTCTACGTGGCTCACCTCATCACAAAAGGTTTCTCATCCAGAAAAAAAGAGGTCATTGTTCCCCTCTACTCATCACTCATTAGACCCATTATAGAGTACAACGCCCCTTTTGGTATGTACCTCACAAGACATCTACAACAACTGGAAAGGCCACAGAAATACCTCACAAAGAGGATTACTGGCCTCAAACAGATGCCCTACGCAGACCGTCTCTAAAAACTCCAGCTTTACTCCATCGCATATCACCTACTCAGAGGCAATCTCTGCCTAACATACAAAGCTATGTCAAACCAAGAGCTGTTGGACATGCTCCACTTAAAGAAATCCCAATCCCTCCAAGCTACACACTCTAGGGACCTAAACCTTGTCACCACAATAAACAGAACATGCTGGAGAGATAAATTCCTGTCCCAGAGACTTCCCATACTCTGGAACAGACTACCTATCTATGTCAAATAGAGCTCCTCATTAGCACTCTTCAAGAAAAATCTTGATGATTAGATGGGAAATAGGAAATTCACCCCAGAGATCACTTCTGTTGCTCTGCTCGACAGGGGCACAGGAAAATAATTTTCTTGGGTGGCGAAAGCCAGGGTACATTTTTGGCTAGGCTTATATAGGCCCTAGGGCCAATAAATAGCCTAGTACCTACCTATGAACCTATAAATATTTTGAACTGCTGACTTGTAAACTGTGAACCATTGTCAGAAATGACTGTGCAGACTACCATGGACAGAAAAATGCCTCTTCAAATTAGTAATGACAGTACTGGATGTTAGGTTAGGAAGTAAGTCAGTCTCAAGCTAGTTTGAATAAGAGTTTACTAACACCAAGTAATGTTATTCCATTCGTAGATATCTGTGGCTACTGTCGACCAAGGTAGCTCAGGAATCTGGCTTAACTGAAGTGGTTCTTTTTGTTGATGCAGTTTTGTACTGTTACGTATGGAACAAAATGAAAGTACTTTCTCAATATCTTTTGACACAGAAGGCCAACATACTAAATCTATCACCCTTCTTTTAGTAGAATCAGTTCCTGGGTGGCCATGATGCAAGATATTAATATACTCTTGTTGCAAGGATTTTGGAACAATCACTTTTGGACTTTTTATGATGATACCATTGTCTGACAAAATCTCATCTCTGTATGGAAAATACTGCTGCACATCTACTGGTAAACAAGATTGCTTTAAATGCCATCCTTGACTGATAAAGTTTTGGAGAATTGGATCTGAAGCTGTGTGAGTTCTGAACTCATCAAGACATGTGGATGAAAGATTTTTTAACTTCCAAGACTTCAAAATCAGGTTGCTCATTCTCATGCTGTTCTGTAGTTTTCCTGGGCAATCGGGGATAAGGTATCAGCAAGATAGAGAAGTTTGCCTTTCATGTAAACAAAATTGAAATTGTACTTTTGCAATCTGAGCATCATTCATTGCAGTGTCATGGGAGCTGTGTGCATTGGCTTTCTCAAAATAGTGACTACAGGTTTGTGGTCAGTTTCAGTCTGGATATGTCGACCATACATATAATCATGGAACTTCGAACATGCAAACACAATTGCCAAGAGCACTTTTTCAATTTACGCATACTGCATCTTGGTTTGGGTAAGAGTTCTCAATGCAAAGGCTATTGGTCTACCCTCTTGAAGAATGACTGCACCAAGACCAAACTTAGAAGCATCAGAGGAAAGAGTAACTGGTTTGTAAACATCATAGTATTTTAAAATAGGTGGACTGTCAATTTTCTGTTTCAGGACATCAAATACTTGGTGTTGTTCTGACCAGGACTAGGTGATGTTTTCGCATGTCAGTTTTCTAAAGGGTGGTGAAAGTTGACTCAGGTCTGAAATGCCCAAATAGTTCACTATACCAAGAAAATGTTGTAGGGCTTGGACATTGTCTGGAGTTGGCATCTCAAGAATTGCTGTTTGCTTGAAAGGATCTGGTCAGAAGCCTAAAGTGGTAAATAAATGACCCACAGAAGTAACTTCTCTTAGCCTGAATTTACATTTCTGAGGATTCAGCTTAAGATTCACTTCACAAGCTCTTTCCAGAACTTTCTTGAGGTTTCTGTCATGTTCAACTTCACCATTGCCTCCTACTAGAATATCATCTCCTATTATAGCACATGGATAACCAGAAAAAAATGGTTCCATTGCACGTTGAAAGACTTCACTGGCAGAATTTATTCCAAATGTCATTCTCAGAAATCTGTACCTTCCAAATGGCTTACTGAATGTGGTTAGTAATGAAGATTTATGATCAAGCAAAATTTGTCAAAATGAACTTTTTGCATCTAAGACAGAAAAAATAGTAACATTTTGCATGAGGGCAACAACTTTCTTGACTTTGTGCATAGGATGATGAGGTCATTTTAGTGCTTTGTTCAAATTTCTTGGATCAGTACATATTCTGATATCATCTGAACTTTTCTTATGAGCTATTGCCATGGAGGATACCCATTCAGTTGGTTCTTCCACTGGACAAATTACCCCTAGCTGCACCATTCTGTCTAGCTCAGCTTTGACTCTGTTCTGCATAGCTACTGGAACTTTCCATACTGGTCTGATGACTGGGCTGACCTCGTGGTCTAACTTCATAGAGTACACAACTGGGAGTTTGCCTAGTTTGTCTTCAAAAATATCAGCATACTCAGAAAAAATAATCTAGGTGAAATTTGAGCTGTTCTTATGCGAGCTGATATGGTGGACTTCTTTGTTAAATGAAAGCAGTCCCATTTTGAAACTGTCTCTGAGGCCTAACAATGACTGCATGTGTCTCTTGACTATGTAAAATTGCAAGTCATAGCTGTCCCCAGCAGAGTAACATGAAAGCACTAGTGAGCCTTCGGTTTGAATTTCTTCACCACCATAAATAACAAAGTTTCTCACATTTTGCCAGATCAAGTTGATCTGCAGCTCTTACTCTAGCAAATGATTCTGCTGAGACAACAATACATTTTGAACCAGTATCTACTTTGAGCTCTACGGGTCTCCCATTAATCCAAACAGTACAAAAGATTTAGTTTTTTATTTATTTATTTTATTTATTTATTTCACATTTGTTGACCGGGATAGTCCGACTGGATATATGTCCATTTTCAGCAGAGGCCCCGGGAGAAAAGCTCCACATACCAAAAAAGACACTGAGTGATAAACTCAGGCAGACATGTTTAGAAAATTATAGACAAAGAATACAGGCAGATATCAATATACACAATGTGCAGACTTACATCTGATTGGCAGAGACGTATCAGAAAATGTGAACATAGAATACAATCAGATCTCATAATTCAAAATGCTTAGACATTCAAATGCTATGAGGCATAGACACTTGGCTAAACAGCAGGTTGGGCAGCAAGACATGTATTAGTGAAGTTGTTAGTCAGGTTTAGAACAAGAGCACAACCAATGAGATGTGAGGTATTTTTTGAGTTCTCTTTTAAATAGGGGTAGTGAGGTTTCCTTGGTAACGGTAATAGGGAGTAGATTCCAGATTTTACCGGTTGAGTTGGCAAATATAGCATCACCTGCAGTGTTGTTGGATTTTTGGGTCAGTATCATTAGTTTATCAGCTGAGCATAATGGCCTTGAGCACTATGAGGTGTGAGAATATTTTTGAGGGCAGGGGTGTTATCAGGTTAATGGAGTATTTTATGAGCTACTATAAGCTGGTTAAACTGTAGGAGGGTTGGATACTCTAGCCATCTGAGTGCTTTGAGGTTCTGGCAATGGTGAGTCCTAAAAGCCATGCTGGTAGCAAATCTGGGTATATGATTGTAACATCCTGATAATTTGTTGAGATCAGTTTTGTATAGGTTGGTGAGTACAGGGGAGGCATACATAAGGGTAGAGAGGAGGTGTGATCTTGCAAGAGCTAACCCAGCTAAGGGGGTGAGGAAAGGTTTGGCTCTGTACAGAGCCAAGTTTTTTGTTGATGGACTTAATAGTGTGATTTACATGTTTATCAAATTTAAGGTTGCCTATTATTATGCCTAGAAGCTTTGTATGGTCATCAGAGGAGATAATGATGTCATTGCTAGAGTTGATGTTGAAGGAAGGCGGAGAAATTCTACGGTTAGGGGAGACAAGTAGTAGTTTGGTTTTGTTAGGATTTAGAAGCAGGCGGCAATTAGCTTGTCATGCCTCTACTGTGCTGAAAGTGGTCTGGGTGAGGGTTAGAAGTTGTGTAGGAGAGGAGGCGGAGCATATTAGCACTGAGTCATCTGCATAATGGATGCAGGTGGCTCTTGGGATGGTGGTGTGCAGATTATTGATAAAGATGGAGAAAAGAAGGGGGCCTAGTATGGAACCTTGTGGGACACCTAAGGTGAGAAGAAGTTGGGATGACAGTTTGCTCTGCCATAAAACAGCCTGCTGTCTACCGTTTAGGTAGGAGTGAAACCATTGTATTGCATGTTGGTCTAAACCGATGGTTTGTAGGGTATTGAGCAGTAGCTGATGGTTGACCATATTGTAAGCTTTTGAGAGATCTAGGAAGAGTGCTGAAGATAGTTTGTTATTGTTACAATGAAGACTGATGACATTAGAGAAAGACAGAAGCGCCGTGGTGGTACTGTGGAATGACCTAAAGCCATGCTGAGAGTCAGTGAGCTTTCCGTTTTGAATAAGAAAGTGCATGATTTGTTTGTGTATGCATCTTTCCATGATTTTAGCTAGTGGTGAAAGAATGGCTATAGGTCTAAAGTTAGATAATTCTGTGGAACTTCCTCCTTTATGGAGAGGTATAACGTGATATTTTCCATATTGCTGGGATGGATCCTTCTGAGATGGATCTGTTGATCAGAATAGAAATGGGAAGTGCTATGGCATCAGCTGCTTTTTGAAGATATTCAGCTGGGAGGTGGTCAGCAGCTAGTGTAGTAGGTTTTAGCTTTTTGAGTAAGGTATGGATCAGGTTGGTAGGTACGGTTTGAAAGGTAAAGGTGGATTGGGTGCTGGGTGGATCAGGGCTAGATGTGTCAGAGCTGGTGTTTGTGTCCGATGGAGTGAGATGGGTAGCTAGAGTTTGGATAGTTTTAGTAAAAAGGAGTTGAAGCTGTTTGCAATTTCTACAGAGGATTTATCAGGGACAGCTGATGGGGTAGGAGTGGCGGAACAGCCTGTGTGGAGAAGATTGTTAATACCAGCCCAGAACATTTGAGGTTTTAGCTGATATTTTTGTTGTAGGAGGTGTAGTGATTTTTTATGTCTAGAATGACAGATTTTTTGGTCTGGTTCCTTAGCTGCCGGTATCTTACTTGGTCCATAGGGGCTTTGGTAACATGCCACCTGGCCCAGATGTTGTTTCTTAGTTTAATTTGTTTTGTTTCTTTAGATAACCATGGTGCAACAGTGGCTTTTACATGTATGGTACAGGTACGAGCATGGTGGTTAAGGATAGCCAGAAATCTGGTATTGAAGTACTCAACTGCTTCTTGCAATAGGAGTCATTTCAAGACATTCCAATGACATGCTTTGAGTTAATTTTGGAAGTTGTCAAGGTTAAAGTTCCTAACGTTTCTTATAGTTTTGTAGGTGGGCTGGTTGGGAATGTTGGCTTTGAGCCTAATAATATAGGTAAGGCAGTGATCACTTAGGTCATTGGGTAATGTACCTGACTTGTACTTTTGGTAGTGGCTGTTAATAAGCATCCAATCAAGGATACTATATTTGACTCTATTTTAGCTAAATCTGGTGGGGGTGGCAATGATCTGAGTAAACCCATGGAGGTTTAAATGGGTGGAGGGAGTTCCAGAGAAACAGGTGTTCCAATCAATGTTAAAGTCCCCCAAGACAATGGTTTCCTGGGGATAGTTAGAAGCTAGCCATTGTAAGATATTTTCCAGAGTATTATCATTCTTGCTGGGTGGAATATAAATGCAGACAATGTATCTGCATTTATTTTTGTTTATTATTAGTTTGGTGATGAGAATTTCTGCATTGCCAAACTGGGGTGGCTGTTGGGTGTCAATTGTTATTGGTAGGGTAGACTTGTATAGTACAGCTACCCCATCACCTTTCCTGGAGATCTGGTCCAGTCTAAGGATGTTATACTGTGGGGGGGTTATTTCGTTGTCTTTGGTTAATGGATTTAGCCAGGTGTCTGTAAGGCAGAGGATATCAGAGGAGTGAACAGCTAAGAGTCCATGTAGGCTATGGAGCTTGTTGTTTAGACTTCTGATGTTGAGATGACAGGTGAGAAATTAGTTTGGAAGTCTATCAATCTGGGTAGTACACGGTGGGTTGTTAGATGGTATGCTTGGGTCTACTGTTGTGGATGGGCCAGGGTTGGGGTGGATGTCTCCATCCTTCATAAGATTAATTTTTAAGTTGCTTATGAGTCTTAAAAATTTGTTTATGATTTTTTTCGTAGCTTTTGGTTTTTAAGCTAATGCAGCAGTATTTAGTCAGGTGATGGTAATTGGGGGGGAGAGGAATTAGGAGAGCGGGTGGTTATGTGGTGGATAAACATTAAATGCTGGGTTGGTGTTTGTTTGAGAGTTTGGGTATTGGATTTCAAGATGCTGTCATATTCATAGGAGCTTAGGTGATAAGGAATGAATAGCAGGGGTACTAAGGGTAGCAGCATTAGTGTTTTAGCTGTAGTCATAGGAAATTACTAGGGTAGGGTCTGTATTGAGTGTATGTGGTGGATAAAAGATTAGAGAGAATAGAATAGCTATGGGTGGGTTAATATGGATAGTGGGGTGGATAGAGGGTGTATTATTGTGCTAGAAGTTTTCTGGGTTCTAGGAGCACATGTAGTTGGTTAGCTAATTAAGGGGGTGTGCCAGTGGTACTATAAACGTAATGCTACCAGGGGCGGGTGGGATATGGGGATAGGGTGAGGAGCAGAGCGAGCGAAGCGAGCAGAGTGGGGATAGACCAGTAAAGTAGATGCCTAGAGGCAGCATGTATAAGTATGAGTTACAAGCACGCTTTTTTGTTTCTTTTTATATGACCAATACTCTGTTCCTAAGCCCTACTGTTAAATGAGTTGCAAGCACGCTTTTATGTTTCTTTTTATATGCCCAATACTCTATTCCTAGGCCCTACTGTTAAAAACTACACAGTTCCCTGCCTGTTTCTCAGTTTACAATGCAGGGAGCCTGTTTTCCAATTCCCTTTTGTAGCACGCTTGTTTCACTTAGTTTATTGAGAAATGCACTGTTTGGAGGTGCAGAGCACACTATGCTCATCTGTTGAACAGTAGAAAGCATGCTGTTGTTACCTTAATTGGGGAAGAAAGTAGGCTACAGGAAAGTCTAACCCTTCCAACCTAATGCTTATCAGCATAAACAGATTACAAGCAGGAGTTATGGGGACATTCACCAGTGCTTTTTTGGACCCAGTTTGTTAGGTTTACAGGTATTTTAGTGGATATTGACCTTATTAAAACAAGTTCCATGGTGGAGAAAGTCTTCTGTACTTGTTCTAATTCCCGGAATGACCCTAGATGCTTTTACAAGCCTTTCAGGGGGAGGTGAGGTAGGAACACCTTATTAAAACAAGTTCCGTGGTGGGGAAAGTCTTCCCTACTTGTTGTTATTCCCGGAATGACCTTATATGCTTTTACAAGCCTTTCAGGGGGAGGTGAGGTAGGAACACCTCAACCGACTGGGACCTGATGCACTGGTTAATTTGAAAATGGCTGGTCAGGTAGTGATGTACTGCATTGACTGTTTCACCAAGCGCAAACACACTACCAACATAAAAAGTAGGGTCACAGCTTTCTAATTTATCAACTTGCTCTTTTGAATGCTCTTTTCTATTAAAAGAATGTGCCTTATTTAATTTACAAAACCTTTTGAAAAAAGTCTACTTTTTACAAGAATGGCACTGCTAACCAAAAGCTAAGCACTTTTCTTGTTTAGGCCCATGAGTACCTCCATAATTAAACAGTTGACTATGAAGGTAGCTACAGATTTTGCTGAGTCACACCTGTGCTTTGCTGTGTATACCCTAGGTTTTACTGAAGCTCGGGCTGTGACCACCAAGCTTTTAGGCCTGCATTTTTTAACCTTGTGCTGCATACTATCAACATTAATATTAGACGAAGCCATGTGCGTGCTTTTCTCATTTGTAAGCATATTTGTGTGCTTTTCTGTAAGCTCGTATATCTGACAAATCTCTATGACCTTGTTTAATGTTAAATCACTGTCACGGAGCAACAGGTCTATATTAAAAAAGTGAACGCTGATTTATCGACCCTATGTAAGCGAAAGCTTACAATCCTGAACACTTAGAACAGTGATTTTTTTTCCAAAAAAAAAAAAACTTTAAAACATTACATAATGTGGGGGGCTTCGCCCACCACACCCCGTGATGCCACACCTCCCTACATAAATATACTAACTCTGAGATCGCACTACAGTGATGAAAACAGCAAAATAACGAAAGAGGCCAAGTGATTTCTTTCCCGGGGAAAGAATTCGCTTATATGCCGTTTCAGTATTTTGCAGTTTCACTCTTTCAAGTTCGATCAAGATGCATTCTAAAGAATGTGTATTCGATAATGTAATAGGGAACCAAAGCAACATCTTTATCACGGCGTCATCTTTAATACCACACACAAGCCTGTCTTTTATCAGCTCATCTCTCAAATCACCATATGTTCATAGGTTCATAGGTTCATGCTAGGCTATCTGCCCTAGGGCATTTATAAGCCTAGCCAGAGTGTGTTTGGCTTTCCCCACCCATTTTAAATTAATTTTGCTATGCCTTTTTTTGAGGTTAGTATACTGTGCCTCTGTCTAACAGTGACACAGAAGTGATAGCCGACCATCCACTCATCAAGATTCCTCTTGAAGACTGTCAATGTGGGACTCTGCCTAACCTGGACTGGGATTTTATTCCAGAGTGAAGGGAGCCTCTGGGTTATGAATCTGTCCCTCCAGCATGTCCTATTTATTTCAGTGCTGAGGTTCAAGTCTCAGTAGCTCGATGGGATTTGGATTTTCAGAGGTGCAGCATGTCCATTAATTCCGGGTTGGACATGGCTTCAGGCACAGATCGCCTCTGAGCAGGCGGTATGCCACTGAGTAGAGCTGGGGTTTCTTTAACCGGGCAGCATATGGCATCTGTTTGAGCCCTTTGATCCTCTTGGTGAGGTACTTTTGGGGTATTTCCAGTTGCTGCAGGTAAGGTACATCCCAAAAGGGGCATTGTACTCAATTATGGGCCTGATGAGGGATGAGTAAAGAGGTACGATAACCTCCCCTGATCTAGATGTGAATCCCTTCATGATTAGGTGGGCTATATAAAATGTTTTTCTAACCACTTTGGCCAAGTGGTTGTCAAATGAGAGATTGCTATCAACTTGGGTCCCCAGGTCCCTAATGACTTCTTCTGTACTTAATGGATTACCACCTATGTGGTAATTTGTGCACTGGTTTGCCAAAGGGGATGACTATACACTTTGGCGTTTAGCTTGAGGCCATGGCTCTGGCACCAGTTGTCTGTTTCTATGAGGCCCTTTTGGAGGATGCTTGTGTCAGCTGGAGAGTTGATTATGGTGCCCAGTTTGCAGTCATCTGCGAACTTGGTCAGCCACAGTCCTTCCGTGTTGGCCTGTAGTGAAATATATACCGAACAAGAGAGGTCCCAGGACTGAGCCTTGTGGGAAGCCACTTGTAACTGGTTTGGAGTCTGACATGGCTCCAGCAATTCTAACCATGTGGGTTCTGTCCTTGAGCCAGTTTGCAACCCATCTAGTGACATAGGGGTTTATATTTAAGCTGGTGAGCTTATCTATAATGCCCGAGTGGGGTATTGCATCAGGCTTTGCGATGTCCAGGTAGGCTGTGTGGACCACCTTCCCCAATGGCCTTGGTGACTGTTTCAAAGAAATCGACCAGGTTTAAGAGGCAGGATCTGCCCTTAACAAAGCCAAACTGGGTAGGATCCAGTGTCTGTAGGTCCCCAATATCTTTATTTATAAGGTCCATGATGATCCTTTCCATAGCTTTGCAGACCAAGCTAGTCAGGCTTATGGGGCAATAGTTTCCAGGATCCGTTGAGGCACCACCTTTGTGGAGAGGGACCACTGTTGCTGTACGCCACTCTTTGGGTACATATCCTGTAGTAAGGCTAAGATTGAACAGTAGTTTTATGTTTGGGTTTAGCTCTTCTTGGAGTTCATGTAGGATGCACATTTTTGCCTCATTTCTCAAGTCAGTTATATATCCTGCAAAAGGTTCACAAGGCTTTTGCTCTCTAGTGTAAAATAAGTGCCTTTCAATTTTAATATTAATTTGGGGGGGTTACACATTTCTCTAAATTTACGTTTTAAGCACTCGCGGTCCTCCCACATTTCAGCCTGTACCACAATATGGTGGTTCATCCCCTTCCCTGCAAACACAGCAGGTGCATACATAAATGAACACATTCTTCAATGGCTTCTGCTTCTGAACCAGCTAAATTAAGCAGAATAAATTCCTTTGTATGTGCATCTTTGTCAGAAAAAGCAGCCTGTATGAAAATATCATATTCTTGTTCAAACACTCTCCAATTTTCTGCAATATTGTTATCAAACACAAGAGGATTTGGTCTGCGAAAGACTTCTGCCATGCCCACAAATTATAGTTTAAACACAGTACAAACCTGGCCCTTGTAATTATGTAAAAAGATGCACAACAGCAGGTACTTGTATTACTATTCAAATGCACAGTAATCTCTTTGAAAGACTGTACTTTGCAAATTATTCATTGAAATGACTGTACTTTGTGAAATAACTGTACTGCAATACTACACTCATTTGCCGACACTTTGCACACTTCGAATACTTCAAATAGCTTTAGTTAATGCAAAAAAATAGTACATTGTGAAAAATACAGTCATTTCCCCTTTTTTATATATTTTATGCAACTCAGATATTGTTTCAAACATTTTCATAATTATTTTGAATATTTTTATCAATATGTTGCAGTTTCAGACATTTTAATTAGAAATTTCTTTTGAGCATTCTGAGTACTTTGTTTTATATTTGTTACAAAAAAAATCATTTGAATGAGGAATTTGTTTTTGACCTGTTTGTGAGTTGTTTGAACTGCGGATGATCCACTTGTGTATACTCCTCCATTTCTAACTGCGTGCCTCATGGTTTTGACTCTGGATCCCATTCTGACACCATGTCATTCGTCTTGTGTATCTGAATAAGATGATGAGACTTGGGTGTTTAACACATCAGGATGAATGGCAGGAACATTATACTTAAATGAACTGACTACTATACTCATACATGCTTTTATATTGCTGGTCATATACTGACTACTGACTCAAAATGGCACCCTTGCTTACACGTGCACAGTATTTATATGCAAGTGCCCACTAACTGGAATGCTTCTTAAAGGTACATCACACATTCTGATCTACATATTCCATGATAAAGTTCTACAGTTGCTTAATACATGACACTCCAATATATATTATGATTGCATGTTAACTACCTGTATCTTACTTTCTGTGCATTATGTATATGTATTTTGCAATGACTATGCTGAATATTTTTGTATTGACTGTTTTGAATATTTTTTGTATCATGATATACTATGTTGAGCTTTTCTCCCTGGTCCTCAGCTGAAAACAGGGAAATTTTGCCTAGTTGTACTTTCCCGATAAAGAAATGCAAAATAAAATAAATAAATAAAATAAATATGCTATGCAGGAAGGCAGCCCCAAGCCCGTTGAGATCTCCCATCAACAACCAATTGGATACAGTGTAATTTCACTCAATCAATTCATCTTCATTGCATCACACCCCAAGTTAAGAAGTTAAATTAGGAAAAATTTCCTACTACAACTTTATTATAGAAAACTTGTTAATCTGATAAAATCTTACTAATGAAAGTGTTTATCAATAAAAATGATTCACAAATTCCGACTGAAAACTCCTTGTCTGATATAGGCTATAGCAATACTTTTGGTTAGCTTACACAGCTTCTTGGACCATTAGCACCATGGCCTACAGTGACTTCACTACAGGCCCTTCCTTAACTTTATTTGTCTTGTTCATCCTGGTTAACACTACCAGTTAACCAGGTGTTGACAACCATGAAACGCAGTTGCTCCAGAACAGACATCCTCTGGATTTTCATGTCTGACAATGGATATATAAATCTTTTTAGTATATCTTTATATTGTTCCATAGACAGGTGTTGCTATTCTATCAATCAGCTAGGGATAACTGTAAATTCCTAGAGGAATTCTCTGAACTTGCCATTGACAATCATTAGCGCATTACAAATGGCTGACTTAGGCGACTTCAGCTTTGGGACCGATTATGAGTCAAGAGCAATAATTCTTCCGACTAATGAATAGTCTCAGTTTTGTTTGGCTTGTTATCTCAGCAACCCATAAGAAAAATTATGTTCTAAATCTTGTATTCCAGAAGAAAAGTTGAGCATGAAGATTACTGGACTAGAGGTACAAGCAGTCTCTTTCTTTGGATTCTTTGTTAAAATATGCATCAGTTCTTAGCTGGCCCACCTTCATAATTATCCAAAAAATAGGCAAATTAAAAAATTATTTCTGTAATTAGATTTGACTCCTGTTCTCTGGATTTCTGGAAATGTTGAAGTTCTGAACCTGTTATAGCATTATTTTGAGAAGGTCAATGACCTGAGAGGCACACTGGAGAAGCAATTTCTAGAGGATGATGGTCATATACTCATGTACTGGTAGAGCACTATAAGCTGTATCAGTCAGTCCCATAAGGCAGAATTTGTGTATAAAAAAAATATCAGTAGCAGCCAAGTTTCCAGCCACACTCATATTGTCTGAGTCTGTGCAGTCCAGTCTGACTTGATAGTAAAACTACAATAACATACATATCTAGGTTCATTATTTTTCAGATGTAATTGTATAACTCAAATAGAAACTTTTATGGTAATATCAGAGGATGAGTTTAGTCACCAGTAAGATAAGTTCTCACCAGTAGAGTACTAAGAATTCATATTTCTCATTTCCAGTTTCTTGTAGTATATATTGAAATTCAGACCTTCGTCTTTCAGAGCTTATTCTATAGTTAGAATGCTAAGGTAGATTGTCATTGATTAATTTGAAATTAAGGTCTTTTTAGCTGTGATTAAAGATGTTACTGTAGCTTCTGTCCTAAAAACATTAGATTAGATCTTGACAGTCTACCTAATTACTAACTTTTATTTAAAGCTTTATTCTTAGCGGAAAGTTACAGAGAAGGCAATATCAATAATGCTGAAGAGTCACTTGTTGGTCACTGGGCTTCCAGGTCTTTTTTAGTTTAGCTTCTGGCACAATCTGAGCTCTAAAAGGATTTTACTGAGGGTCAGGGATGCCTTCTTGAGTTCTAGGGATCAATAGCATTGTAACATGCTGTACTGGTTTGATATCCTCTATCATGTGACACAGTTATCCATCCTGACTGGTTACTTGTGAAACAGATGTGAATTCTCTGTGATAGTCTTGTCTTGATTCACCTCATATTTGGTGGACAGAACCTACAATGTAACATCTGGAAAATATTTTACAGATGTTCTTTTGTTTTTTTCTGTTGAAATGTCTAGTTCCATGGGGATTTATCTGGATGTCATTAATTTTCAGTGCTGTATGTTTTACTTGGGTAAAGCAGATATGATGAGTAGGAGCTATGGTTGTCCTCAAAACACCAGTGATTGACATTTTTGCACTTTCTAATGAGCAACTACCGAGATGTTTTACATAAAGGCAGATTGCTGGTGTACAGGAAATTTCTCCTGTTCCCTTACTGAAGCAACTCAGTTATTAGTATATATAAACATGGGGGGAGGCTTGTCCTCCCACAAAAAATATGTTTTTTGTATTTTTGCATTTGGAAATGCTGTTCACACTCCTTTGCTTTTTCTTATCTTTGATTGCAGTTACACGAGGTGCTTACAAATGAATTGACAGCTTGTATGGGAGACAAATTAGCATGTCATAACTCAGCTGATGCTGCTCAGTTATGCATCCTATTTCATGCTACCACAGCAGTAGATGTACTGTATCTCTCTGATAGCTTGTACTAGACGGTCTCTAACAAGCTCTGACTAAAGCCTGGTAGTAAAGGTCACTGTCTGGAAATTGCTAACTCCTCATATCCACTCAGTAGTAAAATTGAGTGATACAGAGTTGAAATTAGCAAAGTGACATGGGGTCACATCATTTCAGGGTCGTGAACTGACACTAATGCAGTATCAACAGGAGAATCATACATGTGGTCCTAGTGAGAATGCAAAGGTTACCATCTGTCAAAGGAAATTAGAAACTGAAAGGTAGAGCTCCAATTCAGGACTTTGAAAGTCAAAACAAAAATATGGACAGGTTTAGATGTCTTGAATGAGTCTAGGAAAATAGGGGCAGAGTTAGTGCTGCCTAATTCTGCCTAGAAAGGGGCAGAGGTCATCTGATGAAAGCATCAGATCATACAGATTAAACAATATAATAGCTGTAATAGATGGGTGAGGGATGGACTAGACTGAACACAACTGAAGGAACACTGAATTCCTTGTACTAGATGTTTTCCAAGGCTATTTTAAGTTTAGCACCTGTATTCTATGCATTTCAGCCTTTGGTTTGGCTGTTCATGACTTCCAAAGAAATGGTCCAGGAGATGTTCCATAAAGTAAAGGAAGACCTGTTATTTCACAATCCATGTTAGTTGGTTCATGGAAGAACCTGCACTGCTTGGTCATGAGTACTGAGAAATAATACCATTAAAGATTGAAATATTTATAATGATAGCTTCCTGCCAGTCTGAAGCTATATTGTTCAACACTGATTACTTCATATTAAATTATTTCTTAATAAACAGTTACTATCTGCAGCAACAGTAATGTACAGAACAGAACAGAAAGGTCACTTCTTTTACCCAGAGCAAAATGGTCCTGACAGTTCCAAAATGCCAAACAATTTTTTTTAATTCATCGATTAACCAGACATGCCCACTGGACACAACCATCTTTTTTCAGGCACAGTTTTAGTGACTGACACATACAGTAGGCAAATGGTGGTAGAAAGAATCAAACCTTTTAGCCTGGAATACATGAAGTCATGAAACAGTTCAAAGTGTTAATCCTCTGCACTAACTGTCAAACAATAAGGTCAATAGTCAGTTGCAAGTTTAAGCTTTGGGAGATGTTAATATTTTATAGTTCTTGTTACTTGCTATTAAAGTTAAATGACTCATTATCGAATGTTTATTCATTTTGACTGAATGCATATTACTCTATAAGCTTTTGGCTGCTGCTTATTTGAAATGTTTCCTCTTATATATGTATGAAGGACCTTCTGTGCTTGATTTTTTGGGGGGAGACACCTTTGGACAATAAAAAATACACACATGCCAGTTAGGGATGCATTAGATAATATAGCTTTTTGCTATTGTGCACTATAAAGGGGACAGAGATAAAGTAAATGTCTTATAAACCACTTGTCATTGGTAAAGTCTAATAATTTTCTTTTGAAGAAAAATTAATTTGTGGAAGTCAGGGGGTCCAGGTTCTCAGCAGTAGAATGCTCATATATGGACTGTATGTGAACTATTCAGTTATAAATATTTATTTTATATTAGAATGGACTCTACTACTTTACTTTTTAAGCTTCATTAGCCCACTGGCCTATAGTTCCACAGAAAGGCCCTCTATCAGAAGCAAACACAAGAAATCTTTGTGGTTAGTGTTTCCTTATGTAGCAGGCTCCTGAGTGACATACAAAGATTTGTCATGTTCATTTTAGATAGCTCATAGGTAATAGTAGTAATTTACTGTCAGTAAAGGCTGCTCAGTCTCATAGAAAGTTTTAATTGATGTATATGAGACAATGCAATGCTATAGCTTTCATGTTGATATGTGATTCTTCTATAGGTTTACTTCATGATAATTTTAGCATACTTCTTGCTTTGTTTAAAGGCAGTATTTCAAGTGTCATAGTGCATGCCTTATTTTCTGTTTGCAGTTTTATTGAGTGGGCCAAAGTCCATCATTTGAAGCAATAGGAGGGATTCTGAGGTTAAGAGAATGAGGGGTTAGGTACTCTTTAAGAAAAATGTTCATAAATCTTAGAGGTCTTCTGGTCTTGTTCTTTCTCTTGGATTTGTTGTGGAATGTATGTTTAATGTTCAGTTATAAGATCTTACTCAGAAAGACATTTCTGGGATTTCTATTTGGCCATGTATGTTACCTTTAAAAGCCTATTTATCTTATAAGATAGTTTGTTTAAAACCATTATTAAAAGCCTAAAGAAATAGAGTACTGGGGGATATGTGTAAGAAGGATGGAGTGACAGTTTATAGTAAATGTAAACAGCCAGCAGGAAGTGCACAGAGCCTGTTTACTAGGTCAGTATCCAAAATGGTAGAAAATGGATAGACGTAATCACAATTTTTGACAGCAGTGTGTGTTTTAGGTAGTTCTATGATCAGAACTCATAGGTTTAAGGTAGTAGTATAGGCCAAGATTAGACACCAAGTCGGGGTGGAAATTTAGGAGTGGACATGGAAAGTGGTATGTTGGATCACAATCAGGTGTGAAGAGGTATGAAAAGGTTTTGATGAGAGGAGGAAGAACTGGAAAGAGGAAGGAGAGATAAAAGGAGAGGAGAAGTGAAGACTGATGGTGAGAGAACTGATGACTACTTTGGAGCTACAGAGACAAGAATAAGTTGACTGGAACCAGAGAGAAAGAGGATGGAGGAGAGTAGCAAAAGAGAAGTAGTTAAAATGGGATGCCTGGGGCAAGTCAAACCTTTCCATATTTTGCGATGACCTATGTTAACCAGAGGTGCTCTCTACCAGGTGTTACATGGGTAGACTCTTTGGATCTATCAAAGAATCATCTGGACTAAGCTACAGGAGAGCAGCAAGTGAGAAGGAATTATAGGGGCAGGATAGAGTTAACAGGTTCAGGTGTGGAAACAATTTATAATGTGGATGTTAAATAACCATAATACAAGAGAAAGGGTACTGGGATAGATGAGTTAAAGAGCAGACTGATATTACAATGCTATAGGAATTGAAAATAAGAGAAAGGGAAGTAAGCAACTTGGAAAGGTTAAGATTTCTTGTTACATGGATTGCTTGTGATAGGGGAAGACGGGGTGCAATTTTTAACCAAGGCTAAGATTGCTTATGCGACTGGTGGAATTTATAGCTTGGGGAGGGAAAATGGGTTGTTGGTCAGGGCTTAAGAAAAGGTAGGGGAGTGGTACTTCGTTCTTCTTATTGTCTTATTTTAGTGGGAGTAGATATGAAGATTGATATAGACTAGTCAGGAAGGACAGAGGACAGAGAGGGGTGTTGACAAATGTATTATATTTATTAGTTTATGTGATTGCAAATCCACAGAACAGAAAGCTGGACATTCAAAACTTCTGTGATAAGTTTGTTTTGATGCTTGAGGATGATTTTATAGTCAGAAAAAGTTACAGATGGAAAAAAAAACTTAGTGGACTGGGGAATGCTTGTTTTCAATGGGTATGCTGGAGCAATGAATATGAACAGGAATCATAGGCTGAGAGGGTCACAGAACTATCAGATGAAATGTGTTAATTAAGAATGGTCTGATTTCTTCCTTTTTATTGTCAAAAACTCTGACATGTGTAAGAAGAAGTAATATTAAAGGGGGGAATAGCTTTCAATGATTAGAGGAGAAGGGCTTGGAAAAGTGATAAATTGAAACCAAAATGGGGTATTTTGGGACATGCTGAAAACCTAGAAAGAGGTTAATAAAGTAGGGGATCTCTTATATATGGGAAACCAGGTGATGTTTAGGAGTTTTCTAGCTCTAGTACATGTGAGAAATGGAGATAGTTACTTTTTAGGGTAATATTTCAGGTCTATATTATAACATCGAATTTTATAAAGTTCGAATGTTATAATATTGAACCAGTAATGTCGAACGCTGAAAACAGCGAAGGTGCAGGACACCAAATTCTTTCCCAGGGAAAGAATTCGGTGGGCCGTTGCTGTGGCTTTGCTGTTTTCAATGTTCGATATTTTGGAACGTTACAAGTCGGGTTCAGGTAAGTGTGCGATTGTGTGTAGGTTAGGGTTAGGAGGCAGGTTAGGTGAGTTAAGGTAAGGGAGTGGGTCAGGTAAGTGTGTGGTTGTGTGGTCGTTGGTGTTAGGGCATGGGTCAGGTAAGTGTGCGATTATGTGTAGGTTAGGGTTGGAGGCGGGTTAGGTGAGTTAGGGTTAGGGTGCTGATGAGGTGAGTGTGCGACAGTGATGGACCTTAGGGTTAGGGTTGGGTTAAGGTAAGTGGACAGCTAGTAGTGTATGTAAAGTTTAGTTTAGGTTTAGGTGTAGGATTTTAAGTGTATGTGTGTGTATTACTGATTTTTGTGTGTGTTTGTGTTGTGTGTATGTTTCTCGGAATAGCAAATTTTTTCCCTGGGAAAAAATTCGCTATTCTGACTGTTCGATGTTTTCGGATTTCGGTGTTTAGAGTTCAATATTATAACATTCGATGTTTACGAACTTTGATGTTACAATATAGACCCAATATTTCAGGCATTAATGCTCCATTGCAAGTTAAAGTGAAATGAGATGGGAATTGATACAAGGCAGTTAGGAAAAGGCAGTTGGTAGTCCATAAAGAGAAGGACAGGGTTTATGTGTATGAATTAAATAATGAAAAAAAGTGAATAAGGCCATAATAAAGTTTAGAGGAGGAAGGGGGATAGAAAGCAAAGTGTAGGATGATGATAAATTTTCATAATGATCTGCTTTATGATTTTATCTTCAGTTATTGAATAGATGGCACAGGACCCCAAAACATTAAATGTATTTAGTTGGTAGGAAGACAGGGACAAAATGCAAACGATTTGAATATGGGCAGAAATGTCCAGAAGTGAATGTGATATGGAAGAAAGTTATGAATTGTGTGGAAATGTATATGATCAGTGAGTAAAAGATAAATGGGGGTGGCCTATCTGAGATAACATGGGAAAAATATGTTTTGCCTGAAGAAAGGAGGATGGAGTGGTCGATGTTGGCGTGTTTACCAAGAAGGAAACAGTGCAGAGTTGTACGGAACATAAATAATGAGAGAGAGAGAGAGAGAGAGAGAGGTAGTGATTCCATTCAAAATTCGGTAAAGGAATCGTTGAAGGGAGCATTGGAAGAAAAATGAGGGTACAAATAGGACTCAGGTGAAGACTGATAAAGACTAGGCAGGAAAGACTGAGAAGCAAGGGGTGTTGACAGATTGAAGTGAAAAGACATATTAATATTATTATTACTTAGGAACAAAAGACAGCTGAGGTAGGGCAGTGATTTGGCTGCAGTAGTATAATGAGAATAAGTGTCACTTCCCCTTCAATGGGATAATAAGGATCAGTGTAATTTCCCCATTAATGTTATAATGAGGATGAGTGTCATTTCCCCTTCAATGATATACTGAGAATGAAGGTCACTTCCCCTCCAAAGATATAATGTGGATGAGTGTCACTTCCCCTTCAATCACTCCCAGTTTTAGATACCAGCAAGCTGTGTGATCACTGGTGGCCTCCCTGAACCTGGGGAGTCCCCAGCCCCACCAAGTTATCTTACTGTCATATTTTGTTAGATATTTGTCAAACCAACAAAAGCTAGTAGAAAAATCTAGTGTACTTAATAAAGCAAGTGGGTAATTATACCTCTTAGGATGAAGAATTCCAGGGGCTAACATCATTTTTTTTTAAATTCAGAGATATATATGTCTGGTTATAGTAACAGTGTTTTGTCAAGTAGCAGGCTTTGCAACTTCATTAAATGTTTCACCATTAACCTAGTGCCCTTGATTTTGTTAACTCCTGCTTGTAGGCTTTCCCTCCATTAAACTAAGATCATAGGGGGCCTTGGGCACCTACAATACCCAATTGAAGGGGGGCTCCTAATCATCCTGGACAGTGTGGGCGGTCTTTAAAAGCAGCTGATAGGTGTGGGGAAATGAGAAGCAAAATGGGATCATTTATTTTTAGATTATGCATTTTATTCGAAACAGGCCTATTATAATATGATCCTATTAGGATAAAGCTGGTAATCAGTGAATGAACATAAGCAAGAAAAGCGTTAGATATCAGCAGCCCCAGAGCAACTGATTTCAGTACTTTGAACAGCAGATGCTCCTGACATTTAAGGTTAGTTTTTACAAATTACTATAACTCCCAACATCTTTGCCCAAGAATTATGTGCAAAGCAAAAAATAAAGGCAAACTAAGGGCACAAAATCAGAAGTACTTTTTTTAAAATATTACTCTACTTCACTTTAAAAGTTATTAGAATATGACATATTGCATCAATATGCATTTCTGTACTTTATGAAGTATGAAACACTAATGTATGTCATAACTGGCTGTCTGTAATCTTGAATGATTTGGTAGCAAAATAAACTTTGTATCAGGGAAAGAGCAAAAATATGAGACAAAATCAGAGACATTCTGTATAATCAGGGAGAGTGACAGGTATTATTCCCCAGTGAGCTGAATATAAGAGACTTCCCTCTGCAGTTGTTGGACGACTGTAGAACAACACTCACTGAGTTGGTGTGGCAGTAGTTGTGAAACACAAAGTATTGTTATTTTCTGAAATCAGTTTAAAACTAGTAGTGTGTGTGTTTGTGTGTGTGTATGTGTGTGTGTGTGTGTGTGTGTGTGTGTGTGTGTGTGTGTGTGTGTGTGTGTGTGTGTGTGTGTGTGTGTGTTTATGTGCATGTGTGGGTGGGGGCTGCATTGGAAAAGCAACAAGCTGGTTGTAATTTCTTTCACTTTTTACAAAAACATAATCATCATTGCCATTAATCAAAGAGAAGAGCTTTTGGGGACTGGGTTCAAGTGCCTTACTTGTTGTGTCTTTTGGCTTTTCCCGGTTAGGGGTCGCCACAGCAGAACTCTGGTCTGCTAATGATTGGCAGTAGATTTTTACATGCTGAGTTGCCAGCTCTGACACACCACCTTCAACGAAGGTATGCCCATTCACGCATGTCTCCACACAGAAGATGCTTTAGCTGAGAATCGAACAGGACAACGTCTTACTGTGAGGTGACAACGCTACCGCAGCACCACCACCACAGTCTATCTATGAGTAATGAGAATTGGGAGCAGACATTATTTCAGTCTGACATAAATAACCATGAGTCAGATAAGAATACTGACATGGTGTAGAAGACTCCAAAATGTTGACATTGGGTAATTCCATGGTTAGAAGAGCAGGTACGGTATTGGGTCCTCTGGACAAAAATAGAGAAACAGTATCCTCTCTGACTGGTCTTAAGCTGGTAACTGTGGTTACAATCCTCCTAAGTTATTTACAGGGAAAACAAATTGCAAATCAATAATATTACATGATGGGAGTAATAATCTGAAAAATATTTTACTGAATTATATGAAAATGAGTATTTTAGAAATATCGGAATTCTTAGAATCAGAATCTGTGGCAGTAACATTGAGTGAAATGATTCTTTCTCTAAGAAGGAATGATTATTTGTTCACTAAGGGTCATTTGTTTAAATCTTGGCTTAGGCAACTATGGGGGACCAGATCAACACCACGGTACATTAAAAGGAGGTGCAAGCAAATAGATATTTACTTAGAGCAGGTATGCATGCCTCATATATTTAGAAGTGTAGTAAAAAGCAAACTTTTGAGAACTAGCTGTCTGAATACACAAGATGAAATATTTCTTGATCGGTCTAAGGAGATGATTACTGAATTCGAGAAACAGGGATATAGTACTTCTATGTTACAACAAATACAGAGTGAAGTACAAAATGTGAGAGAAAATACTGCTAAACCATACTTTTAGGCTAAGAATGATGGCAATATGGATAGTCGTAGCAATGAAGGACCTGAGATTGTAAGATATATTACTACTTATAATAGGAAATGATATACAGTTAAAAATGTAATAGAAAAAAACGGGAATATTTTAACATCAATGCCAGAGATAAAGAAAATTATTGGTGAAAAAACATATTTTGCATATAAAAATTGTTTTAATTTAAAATCACATTTATTCTAGAAGGATGTTAAATCCAATCATGGACCACATAAATATACTAAAATTTGCATGTACCCATGTTATACTTGTGTATGCTGTAAAGATGTTGAGACTAATCATATATTTATACATCCCAAAACAGGAAGGGAATATGTGTTTAATATCCATGCTACATGTAATACATGCAACATCGTGTATTTAGCAAACTGTGTAGCCTGCACAGCATTTTACATAGGAAAATGTAGCAGGAAACTGAAGGAAAGAACCACCGAACACAAGTCCGAAATTAAGAGGAATGTGGCCACAAATGCATTGGCTAAGCATATAGCAGAACGGGGTACAGAACACAAATTTTGGTTCAGAGTAATAGAAATTATATATACAAATATAAGACGTGGAGGACTGAATAATGATCTAGAGCTTCATGAATATGAATGGATTGCACTGCTAGATGCAGACTACAGGCCAGGCTTGAATGTAGCTACTAGTATTAAACCCTGTTCTCAAGAGGAAACAAATTAATGTGCTATAACCATTGAGCTGACTATGTCTTTAATTCTTTAATTGAAGTTTACAAGTGAATCATTCTGATAGGGCTGTGTTTAACTGAAGTGCTTTAAAAGTGCTGTGATTTTAATTGTTCTACACACTGAAGTAGGGATTTTTCTTGAAAGCTTTGTGTTTTTGTGAGAAATAAATTGTGCTGCTGCTGCAATTTACTCAACATGTCCGTATCTGGAATTTATCTTTTTAGGTAACTATGTACTGTACCATTTATAGGATCAAACTGATAACAGCTTGGGAGGCTTGTGTGCATAATCTACATTTGTTTGTAAATGAAAAGTTTCATTTGAGCCATTATAGGATATATTGTTAGTACATTTCTGAATTTATTAAGTCCTTTTTTAGGATTTAAAAAAGAATAGTCCATTTAACTGAGAACTTTGTTACACATCAAATAACGATTCAGATCATTCACCAATAATTTCTAAGATAAAAGTGCATGGTAATTAAGTACAAATGAGACACTGGCAATTCCCCACATACGTTAAAAAAGGAATTTAAGGAATCGGTAGTAGAAGTTATCTAGGAGTTAATAGGGATGATAGAAAGTACTCCAGAAGTTATAGCTAGTGAGTGGGTAAAATGAAAGTGGAGTTTAAAATAGGAGAGAATTAAAAGAAAAAGATCTGCTTAAGAAGTAACACGCATTATTTAGAAGGTCTGACAAAAGTTAAAATATTACAAAATAAGGAGAATCTCTTTGAACAAGAGTAGACAATTGCTGCGAGCTAAAGAAAAAATAAGAGAGCACTTAAATAATATGCATGAGTTTAGAAAAATTACTGTTAAACAGCAGTTTTTTGATAATGACTCTACAACAGAAAAACTTTTGGCACAATGACTTAGGCGCAGAAAGTAGAAAGGGTTGCTTCCAAACTTAGGGACCCTATATGAAGAAAAATAACCAGAGATCCTGTAGAGATATTACAGTTATATCAGACATTTTATGAAAGTGAATAAGGCAGAGAAGTGGGGAAATCAAGAAAAAGCACAACTGGAAATACTTATGGAAAATTTAAATATGGGAAGGTTAGTGGTAGATGAGGCTCAACAACTATCAGTTAAGATAGGAGATGAGATGAGATAAAAATTATGATGTGTAACCAACCTCCAGGAAAGTCTGCAGGAACATATGGTGGAAGTTTTGAAGTTAGGAGGGAAGAATGTGATAAAAATCTGGAAGGCTTCATTTAAGAGTATTTTAAAAGGAGGAAAGGCACCAATATTCTGTAAAAAAGCTGTGGTGATTCCATTACCTAAAGACGGTAAAGATCTATCTGATCTAGTTTCATATAGGCCCATCTCAACTCTAAACCATGATTATAATGTGTTTATGTCTATAATCACTAAATGAATGGTAAAGATGATGGCAAAATTGATTGATATGGACCAGTGTAGTTTTGTGGAGGGAAATATGTACATACATACATACAAACAGACATACAAATATTTCTAGCACAGGCATTAATGCCCTTCTAGCCTGCCAATATACCAAAACACTTGCTCCCATAAAAAATATCCAAGCTTTTCTTAAAATATCTAAACTAGTACTTACTTCAGTGTAATTGGATTCATGAAGCTTGCGTTGGCAATCTAGTGCCAAATATGGCTGTCGAGCGATTCAGGTAAGAGCTGTTTCCACGTGCACTACCAGCATACACCAGAGCTGTGCAGCTCACAGTGCTTGTATGCTAATTATCCCATGTACAGCAGTGTAGCATGCAAATGAAGGTATATAGCGATTCATGAAGTGGTGCAGGCATAGCGTAAGCATGCAGAAATGTAAACCAAAAAAACGGTTTACATTTTTTCAAACAGAACATCAGAGCCATGAAAGTGGACCAAACTTATGTATTACAATGTTAACATATGCCAATGACTAAATATACAGTCAATGGTATAAAAAAACACACACAACACATAAAAAATAACATTTAATGTCATGGCCACACTAACGCAAATTACAACTGCAGTGCATGGATGTGCAAACGGGAACACAAGGAAAATATATTTAGATGTCATAAAACTGCAATGTAACACAAATCATGATTTCGCCATAATAGTCAATGATATGCATGCAACACCACAACCAAGGTGCAAGGGTTGCTAAGGGTCTGTGAGTGTTCCGCGTGGTAACTAGGAATTAGTAGTCAATGCCATGCAAATGAGTCAAGTAATACTGAATTGCAAATGTCCTGCCGGCATAAGGATGTACCACATGGCGCAGCTGTACAACACCGAGGAGTGGCCTGGAGGTAAACATGACATCATGAGAGGTGTGCGCTGCCATAACTGTAAGCATGTTGGAGCAATGGTAATTCAGGTTGCCTGTTGCTAAGCAAAGCTGAGGATAGGGGTGTGTACCTAGCCATAGCTATGCTTAGCTGAGAGCACACAAGGTTACCAAAAGTGCATGTGAACGTGGATGAAAACGTGCTCAAAAGACGGAAGCTGGGCGTGAGCGGCACGCAAATTAGGTGAAACAGGAAGGTTATGGGAAGACAATAAGGAAATGCTGCAGCATGGTAATTGGAGTACAAATGAGTAATTAACACTTAGAAACTCACAGTGGGCCATAGACAACAGCTAACAAGGCTGCTAGCAGCTACCTGCAGAACAGGAAAGGGGAGGTGCTGTACAGCAAAGAAAAGAGAACTGTCACAGCAGAACAAAGCAAACTTGCTGTAGATCAGCTACATAACACATTTCCCAACACAATCCTGGGTTGTGGAAGCACAAAACAGGAAAGGCGGCATCTGGATGAATGCCTGACAATGGGAGGTGAATCTGGTTGAAAATAGAAGTAAAGGGCAATAGATGAATCATGGCAGACAAGCATAAGTCAACACCAAAGGCCCCACAATAGCAGTACCTGCTGTAAAACCAATAATTAAGATACCCTGCAGCTGGAATAGCACAAACACACCCAATTACACCAGCATCATCCATTGCACAATAGTATAAGTTGTGAAAGCCTCACACACACACTTGTGTATTCCCAGACACTCTGCACCATTGGTGTATACAGAAGGGGAACAGGAACTTTTAATATGTATATGTTAGGGGCTGCCATAGCTTTGATTCACCAGCATGTGTTGGAGACTGACAGTGGTGTGGAAGATGATGCTGACAACCATCTCAGGCACCAGAGGAGGAAACGAGTGTTCAGTCCCAGGGTAACATACCAGGGGCTACATGATTTGGAGATAGTAGAGCATTACAGAGTGGACAGGGACATCATACAGCAACTTGTTGAGCTGTGCCGGCCATGCCTCAGAGCCAGAAGTAACAGAGGGGAGCCCATCCCAGTGGACACAAAGGTATGAGTAAGCTTGAGAATACTAGCCACAGGTACCTTTCAAAAGCCAACTGGCGATATCATGGGGACTGCACAGGCATCAGCATCCAGGGTACTCCACCAGTTCCTGGATGCCATGTTACACATGCCAGTGAGCACATACACTTCCCCCAAATGCAGGAGGAGTTGGCCAGCAATATGCATCTCTTCCACCATGTGGTGGACTACCCAGAGGTACTGGGTGCAATAGACTGTACTCACATATACATCAAGTCACCACCAGGTGAGCAGGGTAGGCACTACATAAATCGCAAGGGATTCCCCTCCATCAACTGCCAGGTCATGTGCAATGCACAGGGCATTATCATGGATATGTGTGCCGGCAGTCCTGGAAGTTATCACGACTTCCACATCTGGCATGCCTCACAGATATATCAGGTATTTGCCAGGGGGGACATCCTATATGGCCACCTGGTGGGGGATGCTGGCTATGCACTGGAACCGTGGATGATGACATCCATCAGAAATGCACACACAGCCATGCAAGAATGCCGTAATGAGGCACGCGCAGAAACCAGAATCATCATAGAGTGTGTGTTTGGGATGCTGAAATCACGGTTCTGTTGCTTGGACATATCTGGTGGAGCCTTGCAGTACTCTCCAGGAACGTGTGCCCACATCTTTATAGTATGTGCCATGCTACACAATATGATCCTGCAGAAACAGCTGCAGCAGGGACAGAATGGTGAAGGCCCTAGCAGCCCACCACCATTGCCAAGGGACCCACAGGCACAGGGGGCTCAGACCATGAACACCCTGTGCTAGCCCCAGTAGGCAGATGGAGGCATGCGCAGTATGCTCATGCCTTGGCAAAGAGGGAACGTATAGCACACACACACTGACAGTGTGGGCACTCATGGATTGACACCCTTCTCCACCTGCACACACAGCAAACATGGATGGCACACACACGACCACCTGTAAATTGTCATGTATAGGTGGTCTACTGTGTGCATCCTACATAGGCAGCCCTCAACTATTGTGCACACAACCGCCATTGGCACAAGGTAAGTCAATACCTGAACAGTATATTAAGCTATCAGCATGTGTCCATACTGTATGTACAGGTTCATAGATACATAGGTAGGTACATGGTCAACCTCCAAGGTCACTCATAAGCATAGGCAAAATGTGTCTGCTGTTGCCACCCCATCGATCAACTAACTGTCTTTCTGTGGAGCAGAGCCACTTGCGGGATCCCTGGGGTGTAGCTACTGTTCACCACCCACTCTGCAAGGATTCCCTGGAGTGTTAGTGAGGGGTTTTGTATAATGTAATCAAGGAGGTGTTTCCAAATAATGGGGAGTATCCCTGACAGGAATCTTCACAGATGTGTACATGTTACATAGTATACCTTAAACACAGCTTGCATATATAAGTAGTTCTCCACAGAATAATAAACATGTGGAACACACAACTGCTGAAATGTGCATTCATCACCCTTGCACTACCAGTGCCTGCTCTGAGATGTAAGATATCACTGCCAGGATTAGAACACGCAACCATGTACACATCCATCACAATAACATACCACTAAGCTACCTGAGATGTACCAATGGCAGTCGTGTATACTGACAGGATAAAACAAAAGGTAGGAATGTGTTGAAATAGGACAAACTGGCATGCACACAATGAAAGGTGTATGTTATTTATATATAGATATATATATATATATATATATATATATATATATATATATATATATATATATATATATATATATATATATATATATATATATATATATATATATATATACATATATTATATATACACAATCATATATATAGAGAGAGAGGGAGAGAGTGAGAGATATGTCTATATATGGGGATATACATATATATGTAGATATATAAATAGGTTAACAACATCTACATAACCATGGCGGTACATATAAATGGGATACCTACCACATACCGACTACTTTACATACTGACGCACTTAATCCCGAGGCTTAAGGTCCGAAAGAACACAATACAGAAACACCAGATGCACGAGGTGTAATCTCACGATGTTAATGGACAGTTAGTCAGTGCTTCTGGTGTTGCGGTTTGGGTAGGTTACTGTGTGTACGTGTGTTTCTTAGGGCTGTAGTGTGTGTAAGTGTGGGTTCTATGTGTGGTGTGTGTTGTTGGCGGACTGTAATGTGTGGTTGTGCGTTAGCTTTGTGCATCTGTTTGCGCGACCTAGGATGTAGAATATTAAAGTAGTGGGTGGTGTGTGGGGCGCAGACACCTACATGGGATGTGTAGGGGGGCTTAGCCACCTGCTCATACGTAGTGTAGGATGGTTTGTTTGGATGTGTTGGGTAACAGTGTGTCTGTGTGTGCATGTGTGTGTTCCATGTTCGTGTTACCTTTCCGAGTTACTGTCGATTTCAGTAATATGGGGTATGGGAGTCTGTTCCCAGGACTGTGTGCATCAGAACACTGTGGTTTTGGAATTCCGTAGGTCTCCCATATACAGCGGTTGAAGTGTTCACATATGAGTATAACATAGACCATAACAATCACACATTCCGCCACTATCAACATTTATGAACAAAGGATATGGAGAGTATATGCCTATACACCATTACAAATATGTGCTATGGACATGAGCCAATGACAGTGTTACCACCTGTTCCACTTTGCAAGGGACACTCCCTCTTTGAGCGGTTGTGTCCTGACCAAATATATTAAACGTGGCAAATGTCCCAGGATTGTATGACATAATTATGTCCCATATGTACTGTAATAGTTGCATACAATAGTTATTTCTGTATGTAAAGTACCTACATGGTACAGGAAACAGGATAAGTTACTAAACTGCTACAATAATAAGTTTATAATTAGGCAAGAAAGGAAAGTTCTATCCTTTGTACTGACCGTGGGTTTGTGTTGGCCTGCAAAATCAGATGTGTGTCCCGAAAAGGACCCACTATGGCCATATGAAAAGGTGGCAACCCTAGACAAAGAGGGTCAGCCACCAACACAACTATGATGACTGCAAATACCTATGAAAGAAATACACTGCTATCATGTAGCAACACGTTATTAGATTCAGATGTATTATTGAAGGAATTCAAGGACTAACATCACCTGCATGCTATACAGGAACCACATAACAGTGCCTTAATGAATCAGCCTGCAAATACCATTGTAGTAGTCCACAAAAGGATAGGTGTTCAAATAGGGAAGGAACCCTCACGCACATAGCGATTATGTATAAAAGCAGGTCCTACACACCTGCATTTGCTATGCACACCAACCATCACACCCACACCCAAACATATTACAATGCAAACTTTAATAATATCACAAATCATTCACACACTGTACGACATCTGCAGAAGCCTTAACATACCTTGTCAGAGACACATTAACATAGCCCTAAGTGAAATAGTGGCTGTTATACAATGGAACAGCTGCTGATGTAATAGGGTTTGTTTGCACTAATCCCATTTCAGAGGGTTGTGCGTACACCAGGATGTGTTAGCAATTAGTGAGTAACAGCACAGTATGCTACACTTTTACACCAAATCAAGGATGTCTGGTGAGCACACTGTACACCACATAACAGCTCATGCATAGCCATATGGCCTTGAGCTGGCCAAACATCCTTGCCAGACTTAAACATCTGCAGATGTATCAGGTACAAATGAACGCTGCATAAGTAGCACAGTTCCGAAATATAACAGCTGTACTCACATGTAGAACTAAATTGTTTAGCCATTACACACAGTCCACGGGAGTCATGAAGCTAATATATATCTGTGTGTCTCCATATAGCTGTTGAAATATATTGCAATAACACATCTAGGCCATCTCCTTCGAAAGTAAGGCAAACGGACAATCCCTAAAAGGAGTACTCACTTATACACCACCGTTGCCATGGTATTAGCTAATGGAGTAGCTGCACAGCTGATGTGTATCCAGTTAACTACTTTGGAACAGCAATTGGTGGACAGGATACCACATGCTACCAATATGTAACTAGAAAAGGATGTGTCATCACACATTCAAACCATCCGTATATACCAGCAGAACATTACAAATAGCATTGAAACACAAACTGAAAAGGATTGAATCAACTGTTAACGATACGTCGGGTTACTAATAAGGTATGTAGAACAGTCAGTATGTCTGTGTATGTAGTACTATTCTGTAGTATTTGAAGTGCACACAATCCATATAGTGGAAACAGTTATCTTGTAGTGATGTATTGTTGAGCATAGTCACGCTTGTACTATATTTGTGTACTGCTGTAGGTCACAAGGCAAACACTGCATACACCACAAGAGATGCTATATAAGGGCTTTGAACAGAAATACTCCTCACCAGCTGACGTCAGGGGCAGGGTTTGTCCAACATGTATGTGCTATAACAGGGGATAGTATATGTTGATATATTGTAACTGTAGCCATATGTATGGGTGTAATACAGAGAATAACATGTGGAAGGTTGGGCCACTGTGCAAGTATGTTTTGCATTGTGGGATATTGTGCCAATAACTGTGTAATGTACAGTATTGTAGGCAGATATGTATTACAAGCTACATAGCATTACTGCAATGGTAGACAAACATTAGTTATGTCAATCTGCATTTACAATACACAATAACAGGATACATATGTCTTTTAGTGAACCGACAGTTTATCAGCATAATAGCAAATTAAAATGGAAGAGCTATTTAACTATCCATGCACATAAGACATGTAATATGTGCAAAGGTAGGTACTAGGCTGTCTTACCAAGGGTATCTGTAAGCCTAGCTAGCGTGTGTTGTCTTTTGCAACCCCCATAGGTTGGTTCCTGTGCCTCTGTATGGCAGAGCCAATAGTTCCCTGTGCCTCTGTCCAGCAGAGCCAGTGCAGTGATCCCCGGGTACATGTCTGTCTCCCATCCACATGGCAACATTTCCCTTGAAGAGTGCTCATGAGGGGTCCTGCCTGATTTACATTGGAATCATGTTCCAAAGCATATGGAGTGTCTGGGTCTGGAATCTATCTGTTCAGCACGTCCTACTCATCATTGTAGTTAGGTGTATATCCCTAGAGCATGTGGCTCTCAGGGGCTTCTGTTTAGGTGGAGCATATCCAGCAATACAGGGTTGGACATGGGCCCTGTATGTCAAGCAGAGATCACCTGTAAGTATGTGGTATGCAACTGAGTACAGCTGGAGTTTCGTAGGTTGGGCTGCATAGGTCATCTGTTTGAGGTCAGTAATCCTCTTAGTATGATACTGGTGTGGTCTTCCAAGCTGTTGCAGTTGTCTTATAAGGTATATCCCAAATGGGGTGTTGTATCCTTTAATGGGTCTGATATGATCTGTAGAGTCACAATGGCCCCTCTGATCTGGATGCAAACCCATTAGAAATTAGGGGGGCCATGTAGAAGGATATTCTAACCACCTTGTCATTATGGGTATCAAAGTAAAGATTGCTATCTAATGGTGTTTCTGGATCCCGTAATGCCTTTTTTGTATGTAGAGGACTAGCACCTATGTGGTAGTCTGTGGGTAATTAGTTATATCCAAAGGGGATGACTATGCACTTTTAGGCATTCAGCTTGACGCCATGATATTAACACCAGGTATCCATCTCAGTGCGACCCTTCCAGAGGGTGTCTGTAAAAGCTGGGGAAACAATTATGTCCCCTAGTTTTTAGTCATATACAAACCTTTTCAGCCAAAGCTCTCCTGTGCTTGTCTGTATGTCAGAGAAGTATATACCGAACATGAGGGGTCCTAGGAATGAGCCCTGGGGGACGGCAGTTGTAACTGGTATGCAGTCAGACCTAGGGTATGCAACTCTTACTGTGTGTGTTCTGTCCGTGAGCCACTTTGCAAACTATCACATGACATAGGGGTTAATGTTCAGGCAGATGGGTATGTTGATAATACCAGAAGGAGGAATGGTGTTGAAAGCCTATGAGAGATCTAAGTAGGCTTTGTGGGCCTCCTTACCCTCATTTAATGTCTTGGTAACTGTCTCTAAGAAGCCCACCAGGTTTAGGAGGCATGGTCTGGCCTTAACAATGCCAAACAGGGAAGGGTCAAAGGTTGGGAGGTACCCAATGTCTCTGACAGTGATCCATGATATGTACCATAGCCTTGCAGACCAGGCTAGTCAGGCCTATAGGGAAATAAGTCCCATGGTCCGTTGTGGTGCCACCTTTGTGGAGTGGGATAACTGTTGCTGTGCGCCATTCAGGGGGCACTATGCCCGATGTGAGGCTATTACTGAACATGGTGTGTAGGTGAGGAGACAACACGATCCGAAGTTTGTGTAAAACGCAGCCTGGGATGTTGTCCAGTCCCATGGATGCTATGATATTGCCTTCAGAGTGTGCAGCTTTGAGAGGGATCTGCCAGGATGTTGCCAATATCCATTGTTTCTGTAATGTTTGTGCCTTTGTGCTGTAACTCAGAGCAGATCTGGTTGTTGACATCGAGGCTCTGTGGTTGTTGTTGGTATTAGTTGCATTAAAGTTTTCATAGCTAGCTTTGGAGGATCGTATAAGGGATCTCACCTTCTTACTGAGGCTGGCCAGGGATCTCCTCCACGCATGGTATTGTACTCTCGTTTGCAACAGTGTCTTCCTCCTGTAGTACAATATGTTTATGGCAGGGGACCACCCGATTGGTTTAGTTAATTATGAGTATAGTGTCCTGGTTCTGTTTGGGATAGCACAAGCCATGCACTCCTGTAAGTGCTTATAGAGTGCATTTGTGTAGGATTCAGCAGTTGTAACAGTATTGTCCATCTGCATGGGTGTCATGATGTCCACCACATCTGCCTTAAGAAGCATGTAGTTGGCCTTGCAGACATATTATACTGTGGTTCGCTTAATGGGGGATAGGTGTGGGATGTGGATATCAACGGTGTTCAGCACATGATCTGATTGGACCAACGAGGAGTTGGCTTTACGTGTGGAGCACCAGTCACTCATGTTGGTAATGCCTAGGTCTAGGATATTGTTGACCCTGGTTGGTGTGTGGATATGTTGAGTCAGGGCATTGGTGTTTATGAATTCCAGAAACCATTGAGCTAATGTGTTGGTACACGAGTATTTTTCCCAGTTAATGGTGGGGTAGATACAGTGAGGCTTATGTGATGAGTGTGGTGTTGTGTGACTGTGTACCTTCTCCACATGACAGTCAGGCTCAGGCTTGGTTGGAGAGACCTTTACCTCCAGTTTGGATAGATGAGTGCATCTCTCACAGGTTGTAGTGTTGGGTGGTAGGCAGAGAGGCTTGTCTGTGTACATGAGGCAATGTGTACATTGCCTCAAGATGTCCAGATTCATCAGATAGACAGGTGAGAACACTGGCAGTTGACTCTTGGACATGCCTGAATATAGAACTACATTCACCTAGATAAGTGAGGAAAGTGAGTACAAAAGCTACATTACTCTACGCAAGTGAGAAAAGTATGTACAAAACCTGTTCACCCTTACCTGTAGGTGATGTGGAAGATTGAGTTATATATTAATCATTAGCTTACGTACTGTTTACAAGTCCTGAAGAAGTGCTTAGCATGAATAAGCAATCCAGATAGGGTCTTGGATAATTTAAAAACATGGCTCCCTCCCCCAACAGGTACAAAAGCATATATCCAAGTACACCACAGGGCCCCTGTACCCACAACTATGCAGGTACAAGCTGCACTCAGTCTGCATGTGACCTACCCACATTACAGGTTGTATCATACACACATGGCAAAACAAGATGCTCTCCACGTACACATCATGTAAAACATAGCTCCATGTCAGGTTGTGTACACACTGAATGGTGCACACCAACAGATATCACAACCCAACAAAGGGGGAAACACCCTGCTGAGTCTGGTCTGGAAGGCCATGAACCTTGATCACTTAAGTGATGTCAGCAGTACAGATGTAGATGGCAGTATGATTGATGTCACACTGCATATCATAACCTTGCCAGGGCATAGGACATCATCACCCATACTGTGTACCACTTACACTTGGTATTAGCAACAGGACTGATGGCAGAAACAACACTACAGAAGGTGTCTGAATAATACGTGATCATCACACCAGTGGCAGCTACAGTATGGCAGGGTTGATGGATTCTATTCCCCCTCATTGTAGTCCATACCTCACAGATAAACAGAAGGCATCTGCCTATTGAAGTATGCGAATGACTATGACCTAGGAGCAATAGCTGACTTGCATTGTCACCCCTGTGTTAATAACCCTGTACCCATGAACTACCACCTAAGCAGCGGTTATCATAATGGACATTTGTGTGTGAGGGATGCAGCTGGGCAGTTGTCTTTCCTGTGATAGCTATGTCACCACACCCGTCAGGGAGTCATATGTGGCAACCCTAATAATAATATGGTGCCATTCATGAATATAGAGATCATTGTCCAGCCATACACACCACTGAAGTGACCCATATCAGATCACATATTAACCTTAAGGGGTATTGGCCATGTGCAGATGGCCTACACCAGCCTTCCCACTCCCCATCTCCACTATGTATGATGATGCATGCCCTGAATAAATCCATGTCCAACCCAGTGATGTCGGACATGCTACATGTACTTATCCTGCTCTCGAGCACATACTTCATGGCCATCCACCTACCACATGCTGGATATATCCTTGTCCCATATACTTGACATAGTCCTGCCATACTATGCATTCCTGTCCATCAAAGCTGCATATCGCTCCCCTCTCAGACATGGTGTGTTGACCGCATGGTAACGCATGGTATATGTATCATTAACCCTGTGGATCAGTAATGTGGCACTGCTCCACCTTGGCCCCACAGACCCGCCTGTCGGCTACTGCCAGGTAACCTTTCATCCTAGATGCATACATGGCCCATGGCATATAGCCCACTAGTTGACTTTGACTGTACATGCCATAGTTGATATCCATCCCTGCAAATACCATCTGGCTAGCCAGTGTCCCATGTGTATCACATGTGCAACACAGGTGATACATGGCAGGATGTTGAATCGCTGTACAGTGCCGTGTAGATGTATATGGCAGAACACATACATGTAAAACCTTATGTGAGCATGTCTGCAGGGTCACAGGTCATGTCTGTTAAGGCTGTGTAAGTCCTTATATTTGACATATACACTGCATCAAGGTCGACTGCATTAATGTGGACACATCCAGCCATGTGCTGATAGGTTGAAACACCAGTACAGGCAAACAGATATGCCCACATCAAGACAGCCACCACATGGAGTATGAGCAATGTAATCAGCTGACACACACACACACACACACACACACACACACACACACATATATGGTGATAATATCCACTCAACATTGAGTGTCACATGTGTGTGACACAAACACGTCAGTGTCATGTAGGTTAGCAAATACAACTATTTAAACTGAAGTAATGTGATACATATGTATGTTCAGCTGTAGCTCTGTATGTCTCTGAGGTACTGTGACCTGTCTTCATCATTATGTCTTCCAGGAATGCCGCATGCAAGGCTTCCCCCTTTTACATGCTTGGAGGATGAGGCCCTCATCCCATACCTACTTGATAATCATGACATCCTGTTCAGCCATGTGCCACAGGATGCACAGCAGCTGGATGCCCTGTGGATGGAACTTCGCAGGAGGGTTAATGATGTAGGTGGCCACAACCGCACATACCAGCAAGTGCGCAGACACTGTACAGACCTCATTAGATGGGCGAAACAGCGTGCAAATGCAATTGCCAGGGAACAAGGTGCAACAGGTGGTGGACCACCAACCGAGCCCCCACTCACATGCACAGAGGAGCTACCGGCCAACCTGGGGACACCTGCAGAACCACATACACAATCATTAGCCAATATTGTGGAGGTGGGTGTCTCTCAACCACTAAGCCTGGAGTTGCCTGGTAAGTCAGTACTGCACCTATAACAACTATATTCCATATAGCTGCATGTGTCACTGTAAAATATGTAATGTAACATCATATGCAAGGCATGTATACACACATGCCACATACTATAGTATGCTACTCTGTGTATGTACACATGTTCATACACCATAGTATAGTCTAATGTACTGGTGTATGTGTTATGCACATTGCTCCCTGTAGCCTTTATACAGGGGTGGATTATGCTCATACTGCTGTGTTACTCCTATTTAGGTACCTCTGGCATTCCGTGGCGACAGCAGCCCATTGCAGGTGAGACCGTTATTATTTATCTGGAACCGTAATGCACAAATCTATCTGCCATGTGGCCATTCACAACATGTACACATAATGTATGGTCCTGTCACAATATACAGGTCGGACTTGCAATGCATCACAATGATTATCCATGTGCCACACTTGCAAACTATGTGAATCATCTCACCTACATGAATCCTCACAAACTTTATTGCCAGATATGTTGACAGCTGTGCATACAATGGTGGAGGTGCTGTTCACTTTAGGAACATACAACAGATCTGATCTACACATGTGATGGAATACAAACAGTACTACACTGTGGGCTGGAGTACAACCAGCACACAGGTGTCACCAGTGTGGATCATAGCCCTGCTATGAATGTCACACAATGTGATGTGCTATCTTGACATGTCCATGACATCTATTGGCCTGTATGCTACACTGCCTACCTAATCTGAAAACATATCCCACATACCACCCTTTATCTGCATAACCCTGTTGTCAGTGGAGCATATATGTCATATGGGACAACACAGACATGTGAAATAGATGCCCATCACTATAATTTGGACAACACATGTACACACATGGCCAGAGACATGGAGCAACACACACACTAGAAGTATTGTGCTTGTGTGTACACCCTGTCATACAATGGCTACACATGGTTCGGCCATGGCCTTTATATAATGGTCATAATGTAGATGTGGAACGCTAGACATCCTACAGGCCTGTGCACATCTTGTGTATCAATCCACCACATAGGATGTGTTGAACATCTTGAGGGTGTTGCAACATGACAGCAGTTACCTGTACAGTATCCACATCAGGCCACAGATACAGTACATTCCAGTTGCTGGTGATGGACATAAATGCCATACTAGCTCCTCATGTCTGTGTGTGTGTATGTGTGTGTGTGTGTGTGTGTGTGTGTGTGTGTGTGTGTGTGTGTGTGTGTGTGTGTGTGTGTGTGTGTGTGTGGTACACAGATGTCATGTGGGACATGGTGAACCAATGTGTTTGCCATGTCTGCCCATAGTTGCCAGGCTGCAGCAATATGGTTGCAGATGTGCAGGGATGTCATCCGTATACCTATCAGCGACCTATGTCACAACTTCCACATCATGGTTTAGTGTATATACACCTCAGTGATGTGGGTCACATTCCACAGTATATATGTATTGTATCTGAACACAGTCATGGCTATGAACCCTGTCTGTAACTCACACTGTATAGCACTAGAGACTCCTCATGATTCCCTGCAATGACCATGCACATCAGCTAAATTTGCAGTATATCTGTAGGGTAGACAGAAAACACTGAATTGGTACACCATTGTCCCACTGTATATTCAACAGGACACCATTGTGTTAAACATGTATGCATGTCATTGCACACATCAGCAGATCACATGTCATACTACATGTGATTATCAAGGTCATATGCCACACATCAGGCAGGTGTACTGTTAACCTGTGCTGATCCACATGGTGTAACACAGGGATGTATGCTAACCACTACTATGATTGTGTAATTTGCATGCCATCTGCTATCACACATGCATGCTGTGTGCAACCTAGGGATGTATGATAACTACCACTATTATTGTCTGCGCTGCATGCCGTCTTCCACATCACATGCATGTTGCATGCCTTCTGTCATATCACATGCATGTGTGTGTGTCTATTGTATAGATTGTAATGTACAGTTCTTGTCTGCCCTCATAGGTGATGTAGGTGCATTGCCCTCCTGCAGTACATCAGATGTTAGTGTCCCCACATACTCTAGCAGTGATGATGAACACATGATTGTGTCACAGGCAGAGTTGTCAGGGGCTGAAACTGTGCCATTGGTTGCCATTCCATCTATATCCACCTCATCCTCACACACAGATCCCATACCTGCACATACCCCATCACCAGTGGCCATAGAGGAAGGACAGTTGGTGCATGGTAGCTTGGAACAAGAAAGTGTGGGGGCTAAGGAAATTGTGCCTGCACACCATGGTGTCAGCCAAACTACCAAACTACTGGTGATGCCCCACACAGGCATGTGGCCAGTGCTGCTCTTAGGAGGACCTCTGGCAAACATGCTCCTGCACGACAGAGCACAGCAGCTGGTGTCACCAGATGCATGTTTCAGGCTGTAATGGAGGCACAAGCATGTACTGAATGGTGCAACAGAGAAGATCAGAGGCTACAGAGAGCTGCTATCCATTCTTTAAACAACAGCATCCAGGCAATGGTAAATGCTCAACAGCAGATTGCTGATGCTTTGGATAGATGGTTGGATGACATGGTTGGAGTCTTTGACCATGGCATGACAATCTGTGAGCATGAGCTGTCTGTGTTGGAATATTTGGTAGGAGTGAGGCGTTGGGCACATGGACATAGGCCTGCTACATCAACTGTGTCAGGTCTACATGTACGAGCTACCGCACATGCCCGCTCCCATAGTGGCGGTAGCAGCAGCAGTGCATGTGGTGCTGTGCTGTCCACACCACAACACAACAGGCCGCATGCATGTGGCCCAGGATGGTCCCAACAGGGACACAGTTCCAGTGGACTAGTGACATCAGACAGTACCCAATCTGCACCTCAGTCTGGTAGTGCTCGTGCAACCCCTGGCAGACACAGGTCACATGTCCGTGGCTGGACACCGTGACCTGTAAAACCTCACCTGTACAGTCTGCAGCTGTCAATAATACCCCTGTGTAGGCCAGACACATGGGAGAACTGTGTGCAGACATACACGCATACACTGGACAGATATGTAGGGCACCACAACACACACTTGCATAACATCCACACACACCCAATTAGATCAAAGGCCCAAACCCACACACATGATGTCATCCAATGGTGCAGCCTAGGCCTCTGGCAAACATTAACACCCTGTGCATATGATGATGCCTGTGCCGCATCCCTGACATCCACACCATTGGTGCAGGGACATGCTCATATGGTGTGATGCACAGGGTGAACAGACTAGAATGATATGTGTAGTTTACAAATGTTGACGACTGTTGACAGTGACAAGATATACCATGTAGTACAGGTGTACAATACTGTTAACAGTATGTGTCTTGTGTAACAACAGTGCAGCCTAGGCCACCGGCAAACATTAACACCCTGCGCATATGATGATGCCTGTACTGCATCCCTGACATCCACACCATCAGTGCAGGGACATGCTCATATGCACAGGGTGAACAGACTAGGATGATATGTAATGTTGACTACTGTTGACAGTGAGCAGGTATACCATGTAGTACAGGTGTACAATACTGTTAACAGTATGTGTCTTGTGTAACAACAGTGCAGCCTAGGTCTCTGGCAAACATTAACACCCTGTGCATATGATGATGCCTGTGCTGCATCCCTGACATCCAAACCATTGGTGCAGGGACATGCTCATATGGTCTGATGCACAGGGTTAACAGACTATAGGTTCATAGGTTCATAGGTTGGTACTAGGCTATCAGTCCTAGGGTCTTTAATTCCCTGGCTATTTCTTCCCACATTATTTACTTTCCTGGACCCCTGTCTAGCAGGGTGACTGACGTGATCCCTGGGGTGAATTTCCTTTCTCCCATCCCATTGTCAAGGTTCCTCTTGAAGAGGTCCAAAGAGGCACTCTGCTTGATATGTATGGGCAATCTATTCCAGAGTCTGGGGAGTCTCTGGGTCAGGAACTTATCCCTCCAGCATGTTTTGTTTATTGTGATGACAAGGTTTAGATCCCTGGAGCGTGTAGCTCTGAGGGATTGGGATTTCTAAGTGTAGCATGTCCAACAGCTCTGGGTTTGACATGGCCTTGTATGTTAAGCAGAGATCGCATCTGAGTAGACGATATGCGACAGAGTATAGCTGGAGTTTTTTAAGGCGGTCAGCGTAGGGCATCTGCTTTAGGCCTGTGATTCTTTTAGTGAGGTATTTCTGAGGCCTTTCCAGTTGTTGCAGATGTCTTGAGAGGTAGATACCAAATGGGGTGTTGTATTCTATAATGGGTCTAATGAGGGATGAGTACAGTGGGACAATGACCTCCTTTTTTCTGGATGAAAAGCCCTTCGTGATGAGGTGTGCCACATAGAAGGATTTCCTGACTGTTGTGGTGATGTGGTTATCGAAGGTGAGACCATTGTCCACCTGTGTCCCTAAGTCTCTTATCACACTTTCTGTGTTTAGTGTACTGCCACTTATATGGTAATTCATGGATACATGTTTTTTTCCCAAAGGGGATAACAATACATTTCTTGGCATTGAGCTTGAGCCCATGGCTGTGGCACCAAGCATCTGTTTCTGTAAGGCCCTTTTGTAAAGTATCCACATCATTTGGGGATTCAATAATGGCTCCCAGTTTGCAGTCATCTGCAAACTTTGTTAGCCAGAGTCCCTTAGTGTTGACCTGTACTTCAGAGAAGTAGATGCCAAACAAGAGCGGCCCCAGGACTGAACCCTGAGGTACTCCACTTGTCACTTGTCTGGAGCTGGATTTGGAGTCGGCTACTTTTACAGTGTGGGTTCTATCAGTAAGCCATTTAGCAGCCCATTGGGTGACATTGGGATTAATGCCCAACTTAGCAAGTTTATCTATGATTCCAGAGTGGGGGATGGTGTCAAAGGCCTTGGCAAGGTCTAGATAGGCTGTGTGGACCACCTTACCCTTGTCCATGGCTCTGGAGACTGATTCAAAGAAGTCAATCAGGTTCAGGAGACAAGACCGTCCCTTCACAAACCCAAACTGGGTGGGGTCCAGTGTTTGAAGGTTGCCAATGTCTTTGTTTATAAGTTCCATGATAATACACTCCATAGCCTTGCAGATAAGGCTTGTCAGACTGATGGGACGGTAGTTTCCGGGATCCAAGGTGGATCCCCCCTTGTGGATTGGGATAACTGTAGCTCTCCGCCACTCAGTGGGCATGAAACCTGAGGTGAGGCTATGATTAAACATGACACTTAGGTGAGGTGCCAGTTCATATTGTAGTTCATGTAGTACACAGCCCGTGATGTCATCTGGTCCCATGGATGCTGTATTCTTGGCTTTAGAGAGTGCATTTTGTACCTGTGTGGCCGTTATTACTGGAATTTGGCAATCTTCCGGTATTAAGATGGGCCATTTAGGGGGTGAGAGGGGGGTGAAGTTGGCACTGAATCGATCTGCCAGGATATTGGCAATATCCTTCAGATCAGTATATTTAATGCCATTCTGTTTTAGCTCAGAGCAGATCTGAGCATTGCCATTTAGATTCTTGACATAGTTATAGAATGCTTTGTGGTTGTCTTTGGAATCTTTGGCAATTTTATTTTCGTAACTAGCTTTGGAGGATTTTATGAGGCATCTCAGTTTCTTACTGAGGCTAGTAAGGGAGTTTTTGCATCCTGGGATTTTCCTCTTTTGCAAAAGTTTCTTCCTTTTGTTGTAAAGTTTGTTTATGGCAGGGGACCACCAGATTGGCTTCCTTTTTGGATGAAAGCATTTTGGTTCTATTTGGGATGGCACGATTCATGCATGAGTGGATGTGCTCACAGTGCCTTAGTGTAGGATTCAGCAGTTGAACTTTCAGTTCCCATCTGCATGGGTGTCATGAAGTTTGCCACTTCTGACTTGAGTAGCATGAAGTTGGCTTTGGAGAAGTTTTTATGGTGGTTTCTTTACTGGGGGTGGGGTGGGATGTGGATGTTAAGGGTGATTAGCTTATGGTCAGACCTGACTAACGAGGGTGACCATAGGTATGGAGCATTGATTTCCCATGTTGGTAATGACCAGGTCTAGGATATTGGAGCCCTGGTGGACTGTGGATTAGTTGATCCAGGGCGTTGGAATTTATGAATTCCAAGAACCGCTGGGCAAAGATGTTGGTACATAAGTAGTTTTCCCACTTAATGGCAGGGTAGTTAAAATCACCCAGTATTAGGGTGTTTGGTTCTATCTTAATATTTTCCAGTATGTTTAGAAAGGTGTAGTGAGAATCTTGGGGTATGGTGGGGGATCTGTAGCAAGCTACAATTTGGATTGCAGTCTTACCTAGTGTTAGTTGCACTTGGAGAATTTCAGACACATTGTGTTGGCCAACTAGCCTGGTGGTGTGAATATCCTTGGTGAATATTGACACTCCTCCACCTTTAGTGTTTCGGTCCTGGTTTGGTGGCTGAAATGTGTGGTAAGAGTTGTAGCCTGCTATTGCAGGGGTGCTCTAGGATGATATGTGTAGTTTACAAATGTTGAGGACTGTTGACAGTCAGCAGATATACCATGTAGTACAGGTGTACAATACTCTTAACAGAATGTGTTTTGTGTAACAACAGTAAATGCATGTTGGTCATGTTGTTCAGCTGTCTTTCTTCAGGTCTAATTGCACATGCTGATGGATGTCAGTGTTTGCAGATAAGTGGCCCATATGTCATTGTGGACTACTCACTGGTATGAATGAATATACCATCATGCACCATGTAGCTGCCACATACCAGTGAGAATGTCCCACATTACAAATAGTCTACTGTTCCAAGAGGATGATAACTGTGTATTAAGCTACTGTGGTCACAAATGTGACATCCATAAAGGGTGACTTCACATGTACAGTTACATGGAGTGGTGAGGTAAGAGAGGGGTCTGGCTGATTACAAGGGTAGAGGCCAGTGGGAAGTGTGATGCCTCAATGGGAATCAGTAATACACGTTTCCATGACAGGATGCCAACATACAACTGCACCCACACACTCAGGTATTGACACACATGTATTCAGTGACACTGTAACACACACACACACACACACACACACACACACACACACACACACACACACACACACACACACACACACACACGGCTTCACCGACACAGTAACACGCACTCGCACACAGTTGATACTGGTGTGCTGGAGACCCCTGCCTATGTACAAATCATCATTACAGTTCTGTGCACCTACATGACATGCCACAGGGAATACACATGTACAGGTAGTCAGTACGGCCTAAGATCGGGGACATCAACACGGATTGTTGAATGCATCGCCTGGATGGTGGGAGGGGTCCTATCAGTTCAGTATGGTAACATACATACTCACCCCAGGGACCAGTCAGCCCTACATACACACACTGTGGCATTCAGTAATTAATACACCTATGTCATGCACATACAGATACCTCACATGTGTGAGATACACACCCCTGCCTATGTCCTGCTGTATACATTGCTGTCTGTACAGATGTGTACACTAGTGTACAGGAGAATGAGTAACAATTGAGATGTATTCCCCACAATACGTGACAAATATGGACACACACGCAACCACACATGCCAGTACTGTGAATCTCAGACATGCCTAGCTCATGTTATGTATGCCAGACGTACAGCAGTATTGCACGCATTACAAACTGTACTGATGCTTCCTGTGCTGATATATGCACTAGGGACATCATATCTATTAACAGGTGTCAAGTGATTTACCTTCGCAATCACCCTGACCGCTGTCTAAGTTGAGTGTTATGTCCTTCACTTAATGAAACCATTGCTTACCGGTTACACAGGGTATTGTAGGACCGCTTGTGACACACCTGTGAGCTGTCCACAGCAAACATCCATCTGCAAAGATGCCCCACTACTTAGTTATTTCAACACATCTGTCCATACCTGTGGTACATCTTTCTGTACATTCAGCATATCACCATATACAGTTGGCAATGTTGAGGCTGCATTGCAGCTGCATGATGTACTAGGATACACGCCACCTGCATACATCAGCAACTGCACATGCATGTTATCTGAATGCACAACACTATGTGTACAGAAGTGTAGGTCCTACAATTCTGACAGTTGGTCATGTTTGTAGGCATTGCAATTGGTGGATATGTGTAATAACATACATGACACATGGACTGTTGTATGATATGATGGGTGACCAGTACAGAGGGGTTGGTACCTCTATCGACATTGATATCACACCTTATGTACTGTTAGCATTCAGCAGCCATGGACCTACATTCCGTGTGCACGTGGGTAATGCCTGTACCCACCTGTTTGCACAAAGGACTACAACAGCTATGCTATTTACAGGCATGTTGTGTGTGTGGCATGTACATACCCAGGGCAGGTACATGTATGTCATATCCATACATGATGGTATGTACTAGTGTACAGCAACAGACATCTGCTAATGGTGGACAGTACTGAGGGCCCTTGGTATGTGTACAGCTGACCTGGTCACAGACAGTGGTATCATTGCATTGCATAACACATGATGCAACTGTGTCAGTACATGTGCACTGTCTACAGTTGATGTAGAGCTTAGTACAGTACACAGGTCAAGGGTCACATGGTGATGTACTCATCTGTCATACATGTATGGTTGCGTGGTGGTGGTCTGAGGGAATGGTGGTGTCTGCAGTTTACATCCTAGAATGCAGCATGTGACACTGTGTCCTGCACATGGCTCATCTGTGATGCCTTTCATGGGGGGACCAGTCAGTACATGTGAGTGGCCTTTATGTATGTGGGTACACCACCTGGAGCGGTCTGTACCTGTGTTATGGCCCACATGTCTGGTTCTGAGGTGTATGGTGGTAGTGCTAGGTTCTGAGGTATATGGTGGTAGTACTATTGTGCACTACAGAGACATCAGCCAGGTGTTCCTCACTGCACAGATGTCAGTACTCCCCATTGTTAGATCTACAGTGGCCAGCTGTGAATATGGACACTACACATCTAGCACTGGTTAGCATGAGAAAACAATGCAGTTGTCCTGTAAGTGTATGGGAGTTAACCTGTGTTTAGGATATTTGTCTTGGAATGGCACTGTGGGGGCAGATGCGACTTGGGTAATATCCACACTCCCTTGTATCATGGATGCATATGAAATGTGTCAAAGGCCTGCCTACTGTCAGCCATGTCATCCCAGAATGACAGCTGATTTGTTAAAGACCAGTGTCAAAAATATGTAGAGCACCGTTCCCACTAACAATGACAACTACCAACATCAGAGCCCATTACAATGTGTTATTTACATCTACCTGTAATAGCATGGCCACTGTGGCCTAAGTGTTTAGCATCAGAATGCATCCCAGTCAGCCCTGTGCTACTAGGAGTATGAGCATGCCCAGTATATCCTTGTGTAGATGGACACATAGTAGTGCATTCCGACCAGCACTGTGCTACTAAGTGTGTGAGCATGACCCCTGTGCTACTAAGTGTATGAGCATGCCCAGTATATCCTTGTGTAGATGGACACATAGGGCATTCTGAACAGCCCTGTGCTACTAAGTGTATGAGCATGCCCGGTATAACCTTGTGTAGATGGACACAGTGCATTCCAAACAGCCCTGTGCTACTATGAGTGTGAGCATGCCCAGTGACTCCTTATGTGCCTCTGTGTATAGGCATGGCCATTGTAACCCTGTATAGTGGTAGTAGTCATCCATTCCACAGATGGGCATACTCCAGGTCAGGATGGATTCATACTTTAAACACACAGGTACATAGGTATGTACATCTTAACTGCCAGCATCCCTGTTGATGTCCGCATTCCCAGACGGTCATAATGACAGCCTTGACATGTGTAGTCTGTGTGGCGCGATTCATATATATGTAGTATTGTAATAGTAATCTGTAAATAGGCAGGTGCTCCGTACCCGACACTGGCGTGTGTGTGTATGTTTGTCCCCGTTTGCCGGTGGACTCTAAATTGCTTTTAGACTGGCCACACTCCATACATTTCTTATACCCACTGTTAGCAAGGCTGATAATGTCACCCATCTACAAATACACCTCTGGGAGGGCGGTGTCCCAGTAATCTCAGTAGCGCGTTCTGTAACTGCATAATGCTATAGTGTAATAAAGTATTTAGTTCGGTGTTCTACCTCCCCACTTGCCGTGTTTGTATGTGTCTCTCCCCATTTGCCTGAGGACTGAGTAATACCTTTATACTGCTCACACTCCATAGATTTCTTATACCCACCATTAGCAAGGCCGATGATGTCAGCCATCTACAAATAGACCTCTGGGAGGGCTGTGTCCCAGTAATCTTGGTAGCGTGTTCTGTAACTGCATAATGTTGTAGTGTGATAAGGTAGTTAGGTCAGTGTTCTAATCCCAGCCATGCCAACTGTGTGTGTGTATGCGTGTACTGTCTCTGCCTGCCTGGGGAGAGAATAATGCTTTTAGACTGCTCACACTCCATACAATCCCTATCGCTGTCTTTGCCAATGCTGATGATGTCACCCACCTAGAAGTACACCTCTGGGAGTGCTGTGTCCCAGTAATCTCGGTAGTGTGTTTTCTAACTGTGTAATGCTGTAGTGTGATAAGGTAGTTAGGTCGGTGTTCTAATCCCAGCCATGCCAACTGTGTGTGTGTGTGTGTGTGTGTGTGTGTGTGTCTCCATCTACCTGGGGAGAGAATAATGCTTTTAGACTGCTCACACTCCATACAATCCCTATTGCAGTCTTTGCCAATGCTGATGATGTCACACACCTAGAAGTACACCTCTGGGAGTACTGTGTCCCAGTAATCTTGGTAGTACATTCTGTAACTGTGTAATGCTGTAGTGTGATAAGGTAGCTAGGTCAGTGTTCTAATCCCAGCCATGCCAGCTGTGTGTGTGTGTGTCTCCATCTGCCTGGGGACAGAATAATACTTTTAGACTGTCACACTCCATACAATCCCTATCGCCAACTTTGCCATTGCTGATGATGTCACCCACCTAGAAGTACGCCTCTGGGAGTAATGTGTCCTAGTAATCTCGGTAGCGTGTTCTGTAACTGCGTAAAGCTGTAGTCTGATAGAATAGACAAGTAGGTGTTCTATTCCAAAGCATTACATGTGTGTGTTTGGCAGTCATATTCTATGTGTTGCTGTCTGTGAGTGGCTAGTGGATATGTTAAAGAGTGTGTTTTGTTGTTTTCCTATATAGTGGCCATAAATGTCACAATTGGCCAAGAGACTGGGTTGGCAAGACATACACATACATTCGGCAATAGGTCTGGTGAGTAATGTCAATAGCCCTAATCTTACCCTTACTACAGTCTGAACCTGTGATGCACAGAAACACACTTGACTTGATATTAACACCAGTACATAATGCAGGAGGTGCATGTGGTTTCCTTTTCATTTTTGTCTAATGCTTTGGTGTCACGTGGTCCACTGTTGAGATATATATTCTATATCTTCGTATGTGTGTGTATATGTCTATGTATATATATATATATATATATTTATATATATATATATATGTGTGTGTGTGTGTGGACATTAGCACACATAAATGTACATGATGAATACATGTTACTGTTACATGTTACAATACTGTTGAATGCCTGTGCTGGATGATCTGTACGTGATAACCTGAGATGTATGTATATCTGCCTTGGCTTAGTGGTAAAGCACATCGTCTGTGGTATGCAGGGTCCCAGTTTTGAGCCGTGCAGAGGCTGGTTGTTTTGTTGCTGGGAAGAACAAGGGACATTGAATATGGTGATAGTAAGGTGCTTTTAACCAGTTGTGTGCGGGTCTGCGCAACAGTGAACAGTGGTTATTTTTGAGGAGGCTCAGTATGGGTCATGTAACTATGCATTAGAAGACAATACTATGCAAACGAGGTGGAAAATAGTGAATCCCATTTATCCCCAGGGTGTGATGTAGGTCCCAAGAGTGTATGTGTATAGGTAGCCGGGTGCAAGAATCGAATATAGGTGAAAGCATGGGGGAGGTGTCAGGCATACTGTACATAGATTGGAGCCCTGTGTCTCCGGATTGCTCCTAGCTTAGCACGCATAAGCTAGGGGTGTGTCCATAAATGCCTAGTGCAATTGGGAGGGACAACAGCAGTAGGAGAGTAGTCAAGGTCAACAAGCTGGGCAATCAGATGATATTTATCAGAATCAGCAGATTACAGGCTCAGCAGACCAGCCCAGCCCATAACACTACAATAAAGTGAGCAAGCACCATCTCCTTGGGTTTTTCCACACTCTACACCACCGGTGTATACATGCAGGGACATTTTAACAAAAAATCCTACAAAATGAGAAGGGCTGCAGCAGGCACCATAGACCAACATGAGCAGGAGGCTGAGGGTGGTGAGGATGTGAATACTGCCAAACAACCCTCAGTGAGGAGACAGAGAAGACTGTACAGACCCAGGGTAACCTACCAGGGGCTACATGAGCTGGAGATAGTGGAGTGCTATGGGGTGGACAGAGACCTCTTACAGCAGATTGTTGAGCTGTGCCAGCCACATCTGACACATCAAACAGGCCGAGGGGAACTCATCCCAGTGGATACCAAGGTATGTGTAGACTTAGGTATACTAGCCACAGGTACCTCCCAAAGCACAACTGGAGATATAATGGGGATCTCACAGGCATCTGCATCCAAGGTATTCCACCAGTTACTGGATGCCATGTCACCACATGCCAGTGAGCACGTACATTTCCTCAACACACGTGAGGTGTTGATCAGCAATATGCGTCTCTTCCACCAAATGGCAGACTACCCTGGGGTAGTGGGTGCAATAGCCTGCACACAAGTACGCATCAAAGCACCACCCAGTGAGCAGGGTAGGGCCTACATTAACCACAGGGGCATCCCCTCCATCAACTGCCAGGTCATATGTGATGCCCAGGAAATTATACTGAATGTGTGTGCTGGCTGCCCTGGAAGCTATGATGATTCAAATATATGGCATCTGATGCAGCTGTACCACAGCTTTGCCAATATGGACATCCCCTACGGTCACCTAGTGGAGGATGCTGGGTACCCACTGGAGCCGTTGGCTGATGACACCCATCAGAAATGCACACACACCTGAACAATGACGCCATAATGAGACACACGCACAGGCCAGACATATAATAGAGCATATGTTTGGGATGCTCAGGTCACGGTTCCAGTGTCTGGACACATCCGGTGGAGCCTTAAATTATTCACCAGCTACATACACCCAAATTGTTATGGTATGTGCTATGCTACACAATATGATCCTGCAGAAACAGCTGCAGCAGGAACAGCATGGGGCAGGGCCACACAGCCCCCCACCAATGCCAAGGCCTGTACAGGCACAGAGTGACTCGGAGGAGGATCAACCTGAGTCGGACCCAGTAGGCGGAAGGAGGCATGCCCAGTATGACCTGGCCTTGGCAAAGAGGCAATGCATAGCATATGCACTGACACAGTAGGGACCCAGGGAATGTCACCCTCTCTGACTCGCACAGACAGTAAAAGGGATGCCAAACATGACACTACCTGTGCTCAGCCATGTATAGGAAGTGCACTATGTGCATCCGACATAGGCAGCCTTCCAGCACCAACCTCAGGTCTGGCACACCCTCAAGGTAAGTCAATCAACCTACCAATTGGCAGTTGTATTAGAATGTGTTGGTACCTGTATGCAAGGGAATTTGGTGGCAGAATGTTAAGGCAGCAGACAGTAGACATACATAATGGCACCATGACATCTGTAGCACATAAGGGGATCACCATAGTAGCCAGTAGTACACAGGGTGTCATAACCCATTGCGGGTAATGGGCTGAGCATCATGTGTGTCCATACAGCCCACACAAGTCTCAGCCAGCTGCACAGGTGTAGACCAACACAGACAAATGCTGTACTATGGCCTCTGAAAATGCCCAATGGATGACCCCCCCCCCACAGACCCACACAGACAGACTACAGCAGGCCAGGCTGTTGGATGTAGGTTGTGAAGGCTAGGACGTCTGAAACTAATATGTTGGTAATTAAAGCTAAGATCTGGAGTACACTGGTATGCCTCTAGCCAGCACAATAGATAGGTCTACACACTGAAATGGAGTACCTGACATACCAGTACAGTAGTAGCAAAAGTGTACAAGTGTCAGGTGTGCCCCCCTTCCAACGTACACATATAACAACAGTCAGGTGCGCCACCCCCCCAGTGCTGTCTAGGAATGTGGATACAGTCGGATGTCCCCCCACACTGTGCAGAAATGTAGCAACAGTCAATACCATGTGACCGATGGATACCATGCAGACACAGCATGCCCCCTGTCAGTGTACAATGCAGAGGTCAGCACCACAGTACAGACTACCTGGACATGTAACACATGTGATACAGTTGGTCATACTGGGCATGCTCAAACACATGAAGGTATGATGGCAATGTCAGTTGACAACATGCGGAATGGTCATACTGGGCATGCTTACACATGTAAACACAAGACGGCCAGGTCTGCAAACACCAGTGGTCCGGACATATCTGCCAGTACATTGCTATACTGTTGGATGACTGTGCTGTATGGTATGTGTGTGGTACTGTCTATTGTCTGTATGTTTGCCATGGTGTATTGGTAATTCCCATTAGCTGTGTGCACAGGGTGTTGCTACCAACACTTGCAATGGACGTTTTTTTGTTTGCGAGCAGAACAAGCCCATTGGATACGGAGGGAGTAAGGCACATTGAAGCAGTTCGGAGCAGTTGCACGTGGGTTTGCGTGGTGTTAAGCACTGCTGACCTCTAGTTACAGCTTCTTACACTTGGTTAGCCTCCAAATTTCTTTACCAGTGCAATACTCTCTGTAGCAAAACATGCTTACACCCACTCGCTCCCTCACTTGCACATGCACCGACATTGGTGCTTGCATGTGTCACTCACGATGGGTGGGCGCAAACCCTTGTGATGCCTATTACATCGGACAACATGACTACAGTATCGGGTATGGCTGACCATTAGGCGATGGCATGGCATTCGACTGTATGGAATCGGTGGCCTGTCCAGTGAGTTAATCATATTATATCCGTGTTCCTCAAACATTCTGCTCCCATCTGGCTGATACATGGGAACCAATAATCTGCAATGCAGACAAGTAAATGTATTCTGTGCCCCACATCCGTCTTCCAGGTCATGCTACCGCATACCTATTGTAGGTTTGCCACCTTCTAAATTGGCTGAGGTGGGACTTTAGGAGTAACACCTGTCCCACTTTGCGTGGGACAGTCCCTCCTTAGGCGTATGTGTCATGCGAAAATAATCAAGACATAGAAAATGTCCTGATTACAGGACAATATTATATTCTACATTTCTCTAATAGTTGCATGTAACAGTTATTGTATATATGACACTTCTATATGTTATGTGAAGTAGCATAAGCAAGTGGATTGCTACTAGACAAAGCTTTTATTTGTGCTAATATGTGTAGTTCTGTACTATGCACAGCTGTAGGTATGTTCTCACCTGGTACGTCTGACATTTCTACAGACCAGGTCCCACTTTGGCCATTTTGAAAGGTGGCAGCCCTATAGGACCTATATGTAGAGATGTCAGATTTGGCAGGGCCTCACATACCCACAGCCAGTAGAAAATAGACTACTTCACCATTTTTCCTAAATAAAATGTTATTCTTGCAGCATTATAGTTGCTAATACTGTTTCCTATAACATCTAGGTGTGTCAGATACAACATAATCGTTTTATGCAACCACTACAGACAATATATGGATTCTTTGCCCTAAATCACAGGTCATGTGCCATAATAACATTTATTTTGCAGGACACAACTGCCCAAAGGGGAGTGTCCCTCGCAAAGGTGAACACGTGGTAACCCCAACCTATTATGCTATCATCTACCTAAGGTAGTCGGCGGAATATGCGCTTTCCATCATTAGCAGACCTCACATACGAATGGGGGAGAATGAACACTGAATCAGGGGACACTGCATAACACCCTCAGGGACACATTTAGATGATTGGTACTATTAACTTGACACATTAACAGTCCCAGAGCATGTGTATTCATACACATTTGTCGAGGTACATGCTGTTTATGACTTATACATGTCATTAGTCATTACGTGTATTCTGCCACCTGAACACCTAATATCACCAGTTCTGGAAGGGTTTAGTTGGGACTGTGTTAGATTCTGATTCGTAATCACGACGTCCATGATAATCGGGTAGAGTTCACTGATATAGTCCCTATGTGTTCCCCCAATGGTTTACGGACTATCCAGTAGATGTGCTCTTAAGGTTTGGGAGGTATGGGCATCTGCTATACCCACATAGGAATATTAATTACTTCCACTGGGCGGGCCTAATACATCTCTGCCAACCAACATCTGCACACTTAGGCCCATGATTGCATACCCATGATTCCCCTACCTGACACCCCTCTACAGCACTCATCCTTACTGTGAGCGCAGTTGGGATATGAACACACCCCTACACACTGCCCACTCTCCCCGTGTCGGGACACATTTCATACGTTTTGTCAACCCATGTGTTATCAGACTTGCACAACCTACTGTTCAGTGTACAGCTACATCCTGGTCGCATCAATCATCACAGGTTTGCCTAAAAGGGAAATTTTTAAAGTGTAGACCTTTCAGATCTCTCCCACTGGTAGTTTCCTGCCGGTGGTCTGGAAAGCAGCAGTGTATTTACCTTTATTGCGTATCTGTATGTCTCACCGGCCTAGCTGGGGGATTATGAGAGGTAGACATTTGTTTATTGGACCTCCCACTAACATATGCCCGGTCTGAACATATGTTACCCATAATTGCTGTAACGTAACCTAGGTATGCACATGTGTATATTTACAGTAACATTTATATATATATATATATATATATATATATATGTTTTGTGTGTGTGTGTGTGTGTGTGTATGTATATATATATATATATATATATATATATATATATATATATATATATATATATATATATATATATATATATATATATATATATGTTGTTGTGTCTTTCGTCTTTTTCCCGTTAGGGTCGTTGCCACAGCGAACTCCAGTCTGCTAATGATTGGCAGTAGATTTTACATACCAAGTTGCTGGCTCTGATGCACAACCTTCAACTAAGGTACGCATTCACGCATGTCTCCACAGAGAAGACGCTCTAGCTGAGAATCGAACAGGACAATGTCTTACTGTGAGGCGCATAACGCTACAAGCAGTACCATGTATATATATATAACCTTCTCTTACCACTTCTGTACTTTAAATATTACCTTGTCTTCTATCCCTTCTCTCTTTATAAACTTCCTGAAATTGTTGCTACCTCCTTTCTTACTTGTGACTTATATCCATACTACTTATATACATGACTGATTTTTTTTTGTATGTACTGTTTTTGGTGACCAGATAGTAGAGCAGCGGGAGCTTTCTCCTCGGGCCTCCACTGAAAATGGACTTGTATCCAGCTGACTAGCCCGGTTAACAAATGTAAAATAAAATAAAATAAAAATATACATATCTATATATATATATATATATATATATATATATATATTTATATATATATTTTTATATATACATATATATATATATATATATATATATATATGTATATGAATATATATACATCTGTGTGTCCGTTGACCAATACATTTCCCGCTCATACGCACTTACACATGCATATTGGATTTTATATATGCTTCACCAGCATACTATTGCCTTAGTCATTATGACACCGACACTTCACTCCGGTTATCTTGTAATCGGTATTTAGCACGTTATACAGCGGACAGATGTCGCAATATGTTCATGTACAGATTACCGATGGTAACTGGGATGTGATAGTGTCATTTGACCTGTTCCTCGTCTGTACAGCCTATTATTCCAGCTACTGTCTTTGTTTGTCTGTGCACATTCATATTATTTATGTCAATAAATGGAGTGCATACGTTAGAAAGAATGTACTTCAACATATTGTTGTCTGCATGTGCGTATGCATATATACCTATTACGTACTAGCTGACCTACACAGGGCAGTCCATTGGAACCGGCCCAACCAACCCTGGCACTCCTGGATCCATAATCGCATACCCATAGTTCCTCCACCCCACCCGTGTTGAGTTTCCACGCGTAACAGCCATTATCCACTTGATATTGCAGCAATGACACACCTTTACACATTGCCTTCTCCAGAGCATTTTGGGCCCTACACACATTTTGTCCCACCTCGTGTATTCACAGGGTCTCCCGCCATTTATATTTGCACATACGTGCCTTTCCTGGTGTTATGGATTACGGCCATTTGCGGTTAACAAGTGTAGGTGGTCACAACATGGACTACATTCCATCTGTGTGTAATGTAGATGTAGCAGTTCAACGATGTTATGCCCACTGGTAGATTCCTGCCTGTGGTGTGAATAGCGGTGCTCTGCTCACTCTTGGGCAGCTTTATCTGACATACGCTTCAAGCACTATATAATACCTTAGTTGCTCCCAATTCCCTTCACAACTCTTTGTGTATGCTTTATTCTTACGGTGTTCATTCTTCATATATATATATATATATATATATATATATATATATATATATATATATATATATACACACACATATATATATGTATATATATATATATATATATATATATATATATATATATATATATAGATGTGTGTGTGTGTGTGTGTATATATATATATATATATATATATATATATATATATATATATATATATATATATATATATATATATATTACATCTGTACATAAAAACATACATTTCCTGTGCTGGGAGCTGCTTACACCAGCGCAGGCGCACTCACCTTTGCTTACTGTGAGTTACATATGTTTACTGCCGCTTATTTGTGCTTATGTGTGCCTTATTCATTATGACAGTACCACTTTGATTGAAGGAATTCGGTTAATGGCCTCATGCAAAACACACATTCACCTTTACATGCTTAAATGTTGGCGTTACAGCACAGCAACATTCATTCCACAAGGAAAATGATATGTGCTATAGTCGAACTTGAACTGGGAATGCCTTTACGTTAGGCGGATGCTCTAACCACTACACTATTGGTGTTCTGCTTCATTTATATGTATACCCATGGTTCATAGTTACCCGAACACACACCTCAACACTTCACTTACATAGCAGGCATCCATTCTCCTGATGGGAAAACCACAGTACTACACATGCGCCATTCCCTATTCCCTACTGCTCTGGACCTGTGCTGCATGTTTACTTACTCCGAGCATATTCAGAACTCCAAAGCTTATAGTCCTGGCACATACGTTTTTTTTTTTCTCTGGGTGTTCATGTGGTCATCCAGGTTTAGGCTTTCCGGACTGGAGACCAGAGCAGCCCTGTACCTGTTTGAAAGTCAGAATTAGCATGTGGACAGAGTTAGTCCCAATGTTACTAGTCTACCTGTGTTTACAGACACAGGGGTTTGCCCACCTCTGACCAGCTTGATATGTTGGCACTACATAATACGTGGTGGGGGGGGGTCTGCTGGTGTTTCCCTTCACATTCGTTACAACTGCTTTATTGTGACCATGTTCATTTATATATATATATATATATATATATATATATATATATATATATATATATATATATATATATATCTGTCTGTACATACTCATACATATACACCTACATACCTATTTACATTTCCCATACTGTTGAATGTCCGCCGCACATCTCCGCTGGCTTTACCTTCCTATATCTAACGGACATTATTCTGGCAATCACATAAAATTAGCGGCCCTTGCATGGCTTGGACCCAGAAACAGACACACCTCAGTTACCGGTTTGACCACTACACCATCCGTGGTACATTCCGCGTGGATGGTAGCTAGGACATATGACTTCACTACAGGTATTCAATAGTACTGGCAACAAATGTGACAGTTGGTTGGTGTAAATATGTGTATGGACCTCTCAACCACTCAGGAACTAATTTCAACAGTAACAGGGACAACGCAAGGACAAATCAGGGACAATCATGGACACTTTTAAAATATTAGTATTATTAACTTGAAACGTTGACAGAATCAGAGCATATGTATTAATGCTTATTTTCTGAAGTAAAAGACGTCTATTACTCTTAATTATTGTCATTATTCATTCAGTGTAATTCACCAACTTTCCTCCAAAGGTCACTGGTTTTATGGGGGATTAAGAGGCTGGCCAGTTATTGTGCGAATGCTCTGACCATTGGTTGGCTTGCCACCTTTTCATATGGCCAGGATGGGATATATTCGGGACACACCAGGTTTTTCTGGGCAACACATTCCCACAGTCAGTGCAACAGATAGTACTTTTGTTTTATGCCTAAATGTAAGCTTATTGTTGTAGCAGTTTAGCTGCTTCTTCTGTTTCATTTACTTGCTTATTCTGTTTCTGTTAGAAAAATGTGTATTTGAATATATGAGAAATGCTAGTTTAAAAGCAAAGTAGTATATAATGCATTTTATTCTATTAATCATATAACAGAAAGGATTAATTCATGTGTAAATGTAAGTAGTTTTGAAACTGCAGTGTGGCTTGAAGCAAACTGGCCTCTGACTCTAGCAAATGCTAGCTTAGCAAGTTTTAATGTTTATGCTTTTCACAAGTGATTATCTGCTGGGTCAGGAAATTAAATGTGTGAAATAATGAAATCTTCTGCTCTTTCCTGTTGGGATGATTTGGCCTTGTATATGTGTTACTAAGATAGCATGCAGCTGGTGGGAAAGTGTAACAGTGAACAAAGATGTGTATTAGAAGACTGAATTTGCTATTGTATTCAAACTGATGTGAAACCTTGAAGAAGTAACTTTACAGAAAGACATTATGTCTGACCAGGTGGATAGCAAGGCCATATTGTTACCAGAGGAAAACTTTTTTAAAATATACAGCATCAGCAGTTTTTATGAATAGAGGACTGTAAGGTAAAGTGATGTAGATGTAGATGCCCTGTGACATACCACGTCAGTAAGGTGGGCACAGCTTAAATGTTAAGACTATAAAAAATTGTGTGCTTCCTGTTTCATGTTAGACAAAATTCTGTAATTGTACGTTTTTTGCCTCCTGGTGTACACTAGTAAACTTTTGTACCTGAACCTCCTGTGTATTGAATTCTTAATTTTATTTAACAGTTTGGTCCTTCGGACTGGAAATCCCTTGGACAGCTGCAGATCAGAGTCTACCGGTGGTTGAATACTGCGCAGGAGAAGTTACCAAAACGGTTCTTCTTGGGTGAAAAGACCTCCGACTGAATTGCCGTTTAAAGAGGCTGGCCACTTTCTGATCTGTGGCCGAAGAGCGGATCCTGGATGACTCAATACTGAAGGCTCAGGTAGGAAGATTTGCCTTTTTTCTGTTTTAGATCAGGGACTAGGTTACAGTATATTGTTGTCAAGATTTGTTATGCAGATCAGGGACAAAAGGAAGTACTGTATATTTGGTCATAGATCAGGGTAACAGAATAAGGTAGGCAGTTATTCTAGATAAACTGTGAGAAGGAACTGAACTTCTGATATCACGTGATAAAAAGGGTTATGTAACATTTTCTTTACCATGGAAAATCAGTGCACTAAAACATCGTGAGATCCGCCCCTAACCGAAGACGCAAAATACATGCAATTACAACGTTCTGATAACGTTAGGTATTATACGAAATGGGTTAACAAATATGAATTTGATGGTAAACTAGATAAAACTTCACTAGTTAAACTCCTTAAGCAACTTAAATCTGATGCGGGAGGTCAGGCAAAAAATCAACGCCAATTAGTCATTCCTCAGGCACACAGGTGGATTGAGGAAGCAAATCGTAGTGAACAGAAGCTTAAAAATTCAAAAACATTATTTTTAGACAAAGAAGATAATAACTTAGTAATAGCAACAGCTCCTCCTCCTCCCTTGCCCCCTCCTTTGCCCTTTTCAGGATATGAAGCGAGTGGACAGGCTGGACAGCCTCCACGTTATCCTAAAGTCTCAGCAAGACCACAACCGTTTATTAGAGATCCTATTGAAACTAGGTTCCGGACACGTAAAATACATAGGGATGCAGAATCATATCAAATAGAGAGAAACCTACAGGATGAGAGTGAGGAAGAAATATGCCCACTTATAGAGGTCCCGAATCCTCAGGCAGGGCAGGAAGGGCAGAACCCAACACTCTTAGTATATAGACCATGGACACAGGAGGATATCCAGAAAGCTACTGGGGGAATCCCCCATCCGAAAGTTCATTTTATGAAATTTTTGGAAGATTTACAAGGCATGAGGTTGAGTTACCACTTGAATGGGGAAGAAGTAGAAAAAGTAGTAAGACAAATTATAGGTCCAGATTGGCACATGATTTGTGGTACCTGGAATCCTCATAATGCAGAGCTTAAACCACTCCCACATAGTGACGCAGAATTAGACAACAGAGTGAAAGGTCTTACAGACCGAATCTCTAAGAAATGGAAACCTAGAGCAGACTGGACTTGCATTAATCAATGCATACAACAAGAAAATGAGACAATAGATGGGTACTATGCTAGATTATTAGAATGTTTTAATAATCATAGCGGTATGTCGGTTCCTGAGGACCAAACGAATGATTCAGAAGATTTTGAAGAGAGGAAAAAGAGAGGTGAATGCTTCAAGTGCGGGAAAAAGGGACATCTAGCAAGGGATTGTAAGCAGAACAAAAAGGTAATTACAGAAGATAAGGGAGATGAGGACTGACTATATGATAGTGAAGATACATCATGCGAAAGTCAGAAATCATCAGGGAAAATTAATGAACAAAAACAAATGTAAATGTGATAGAAGGAATAGAGGAAGTGCAAGTAGATATGGAGGATGAAGAAAGTGAAATTTTGGACTTAGCACTATTGAGCTTAGAGCTCTACTTAGCAGATACGAAACCGGAAGTTACACTTCTGGTGGAGGGAAGGGAAGTCAACTTCCTGTGTGACTCAGTAGCATCACGGACCCTGATACACCCCTCCAAGTTACCAGAACATTCCGAATCACCTGATTATATACTAGTAAAAGCTGCAAATGGACAGCTATACAGGGAACCACTTTCCCATGATATAGCAATAACTGACCCTGTTTCAGGTATGACCCAGAGAAGTAAAATTGTTGTTTCTGCAAAGTGTCCAGTACACCTATTGGGCAGGGACCTTATGCAGATATTTGGCATAGCAGTAGTTCCAACTGTACAAGGTATGAAGGTGCAGAGACAAATGGATACCTTTGTAGTGCGATCGGAGGGTGAAACATTTTACTGGTACAGCCAGGACCTAGTCACGACTGGTCCAGGGGCAGTAACCGAGGAACTGATGAACGTAGCCATCAGTAAAGCCCCCTCCCTTGACATTGATTGACAGCATTTGTTACACTGTACTCTATACTACTGTACTACACCAGGACCTGATAGAGAGTATGAGCAAGAATTGTTTAGAAATTGTGCAACTAGATTAGTATTGCATACTTTATACTGGGATACTGAAGGGAACAGTGTAGTTAGCTGTTCATTACCTCAAGAATTCCTTGCATTATATAGATCAAATCGATTACCACATGTCAGCTTGACAAAGAATAAACATGTAAAATGGGCAGACTTAGGAGAAAAAGTAACAAGGTGGGAGAAACAGACTGACTTAGAACTGTCAGAACAAGGGATACAGAGACAGAAACTGAATTGGTTGACACAGACACATCCAGCTAAACACTTGCGATCTAACGAGGACAGCTGATTAGCATTTTTATTAGAAGAAGAAGAAAAAGCCTTATGTGAAATTCCAACGACTCTTTGGTCAACAGGCAAGTCAGATGTAGGACTTATTCGAACAGCAGGACCAGTTGTAATTACACTAAAATCAGCATTTAGACCACAGAAAAGACAATACCCTTTGAGAAAAGATGCAGAAATAGAAATCAAGCCTATAATATCAGCATTACTCAAAGAAGGAGTACTGGTAGAATCTCCTGATTCACCATGTAACACACCCCTATTTCCTGTTAAAAAAGCAAACGGGGAATGGCGGATGGTTCAAGATTTACAAGCTGTAAATAATGCATAATACCTAGAGCACCTACGGTGCCAGACCCACATACTTTGTTAAATGATTTAAAACCGCAACAAAAGTATTTCTCTGTGGTAGATATCAGCAATGCTTTCTTCTCGATACCTATACATCTTGATAGTCAATATTGGTTTGCATTCACATTTCAGGGTAAAAGGTATACTTATACTCGACTACCACAGGGATATTGTGAAAGTCCAACAATATTTGCACAAGAAATGGCTAGCAATCTGGCAGGGTTTACCCCACTGGGAGGTAGTCAAATTCTACTTTATGTAGATGACATCTTGCTAGCAGCCCCCACCCAGCAACAATGCAGGGAGGATACTGTAGCGTTATTGAAATTTTTAGCAGAACAAGGACACAAAGTAAACAAAAATAAGTTACAACTTCGGAAAAAACAAGTTAGATACCTAGGATATGTATTATCCAATAAAGGTAGAATACTAGACGAAGAAAGAAAAACAGCAATTTTGCAAGCACCCAAACCAGCAACCAAGATGGAAATGATGTCTTTCTTGGGTACAACTAATTTCTGTCGGAGTTGGATACCAAATTATGCTTTGGAATCTGCTCCACTAACTGACTTAATATATAAGACACCAATGGCAGCACAAGATATTTTACAATGGACACCTGAAGCAGAAACGGCTTTCTGCAGGTTGAAGCAGTTGATAGCATCTTCATTAGTTTTAGGACTCCCAAATTATCACAAACGGTTCTTTCAGAGTGTAGATTGCAAGCAAGGATATATGACGTCAGTGTTGACGCAACAACATGGGGACAAGCAACGCCCCATAGCCTATTATTCATCACAGTTAATATTAATCATGCGCAATTTATTTTGGAGTTATTAGAATCTATTCAGTTACTTACCAAAGTAGCTATTTGTAAATGTGCGGCTCATACAAAACAACAGGATAAGATTTCAAAAGGTAATGCACGAGCTGATGCAGCTGCAAAGCAAGCAGTCTCAGACTCAGAAACTTTACTTTTGAATGAGGAATTACAACTCTCTGAGATTTTAGATTTAGACATGTTAAAAACGATGCAGACGCTTACTACAAAAGCAGAAAAGCAAAAATGGGAAAAACGAGGTGCAATTCTTGAAAACGGACTGTACATTTCCAAAGAGAGAAAACCAATATTGCCGTCTAATTTATTTAGATATGCAGCTTTGTTGAGCCATGGGCAGTACCATGTCTCAACAGGGGGGATGGTACAGTTAGTAAACCGAATATTCCAAACATATGGATACACAAACTACACAAAAAAATTTTGTGCAGCTTGTCATACTTGTAACAAGCACCATGCACATGGGGCATTTAAAACCAAGCAAGGAAGTTTTCCTATACCACCATATCCTTCCATACTATTTGCATGGATTTTATAGAATTGAGTAAGTGTGAAGGGAAGAAATACTGTTTAGTTATTGTAGATATGTTTTCTAAATGGGTAGAAGCTTTTCCAACCAAAAATCTGGATGCAGCAACAGTGGTGAAAGCCCTGATAAAAGAAGTAATCCCTAGATTTGGCATTCCGGAAAGGATTTATAGTGACAATGGCACACATTTTGTGAACCAGACAATTCAACAACTTGGGAGATTTTTTGGTATCTCCTTAAAGAACCATTGTGCCTACCACCCACAGTCAGCAGGACTGGTGGAAAGGTACAATGGTACCCTCAAGAATAAACTTAGGAAGTTAGTTGAGAAGACTCAAAAGAATTGGATACACTGTCTGCCTTTAGCACTGCTGAGTATGAGAACAGTTCCAAATGTGAAAGGGTTTGACTCCCTTTGAAATGATTTTTGGGAGAGCATATTATGTGCCTCAGTGGAAAGCTCTCATGCCTGCAGAGCAAGAGGCTGATAGTTCATTAGCTAGTTATATGAGGAAACTGTTAACAAATAAATCTGTTTTGGAGTCTAACTCTTTTTCAGATAAGGAACAGACCAGACTGGTAGAAGCAGTCTTGGCCCCCGGGACATGGGTTTGGCTGAAAGTGACGAAGAGGAAGAATTGGGTGAGTCCAAAGTGGGAAGGACCGTACCAGGTTCTGTTGGCAATGCCTACTGCAGTCAGAGTGGCTGAGAGGATGTCCTGGGTTCATTTGACACACTGCAAACCAGTAAAGAACTTTCAACTTGATAAAAACTTTGTGACTGATACACAGCAGGACCAAGATGGCCAAAAACAAAGCGAATAGAAATTTAGATCAACCCCAGAGATGTTGTATAATCATTTTGTTGAGTATACATTTATTGACTGTAATTGTGACAATTTTCCTCTTGTGGTTTATCCTGCACACAACCACACAAGTGAAAGTGGGAAGGCGTGACAAAACGTCTATAGACTGGCATCCAAATTTTAACACATACCTAGCCATGAAGCGTGTATATGCAGAGACTATGAACATTTCAAATTGCTGGGTTTGTACAGCTATACCAACAGCATATGGAGGACTGATAATGTCTGCTGTCCCTTTGGGGATAAATGAGACTTGGGAGAATTTACTCTTTGACACAGGAACTGTGAGATCACAGTACAAAATAGCTTTATTTTTACCTGTCACACAAAAAGGAATTGTATGTTTTTACAAAAATGATACTCTCCAGGTGGGCTGGAGCAATTGTAATATAACCATATCTTATTGGTGTTATATTAAGAATAGTAATTGCAATATTCTTTGCAATACTAATTATGACTCATATTTGAACTCACTGAAAACAACCATGAATGACATTCGCAAGAATCTTGTTTTGTTTAAATAATTGTCAGTTATAGATCAGAAAATGTTTCATGCAGGGTTACTAAAGTAGAAAACTGTTATTTTATTTGTGGGAAAAAAGCATATAAATGGTTACCTGAGAATTGGTCCGGCAGTTGTTTTTTGGGTTATCTGGTTCCGGCAATAAGACATACTGCAGAATTGCCTTTGGGTAAGATACGAAACGTGAGAGAAGCAGCCCGAAAACCCGAAGGTCCAGTTGAAAAACCTGTAAATCCAGTTGGAAGAATCGAAGCTGGCTGGAAAGACCATAATACCGTGAAAGACAAAAGTAAATTGACACATATGGACTTAAGTGACAGTGTTATATCTTGGGCAGGAATATTCCCAGCATATGGAGCAGTCAAATCGATCTGGGAGCTGAGGAAGTTGTCGAAACTTCTCGAAGTAATGAGTAATGCAACTTTTTCTGCCCTAGCACTAGTGACTGATGAACTAAATGCAATGAGAACTGTTGTGCTACAAAATCGAATGGCTCTTGACTTCACCCTAGCGGTGAGAGGTGGTACGTGCGTGCTTATCAAAGAAGAATGCTGTGCATACATACCAGACAACAGGCATGAAATTAATAACCATTTAGAGGTAATTCAGCAAGTATCAGCCATGACTGAACCAGGCCCAAACTCACTGACGGACATTTTCCAGAATCTATTCGGTGGGTGGGGTTCCATCCTAATGAATATTCTAATTGCCATCTGTGTGGGTATACTCCTAATAGGAGCATGTGTTTGCTGTGGAATTCCCTGCATGAAAAGGCGAATCAAAGATTTTATTGATGTATCTGTTACTGAAACTTTGTACCAAGATATTGAGATTGAAAAATTGATCTCCGATGACATTTTTTCTGAAGTATAGATTGAATGACTCACCTAGCTGAAAATCCTTAGTGGAAAAGGTTAGGAGATGAAATGACATTATACATACTTCAAAATAGAATAAAAAGTATTAATGGGGGGAAAATGTTAGAAAAATGTGTATCTGAATATATGAAAAATGCTAGTTTAAAAGCAAAGTAGTATATAATGCATTTTATTCTATTAATCATATAACAGAAAGGATTAATTCATGTGTAAATGTAAGTAGTTTTGAAACTGCAGTGTGGCTTGAAGCAAACTGACCTCCGACCCTGGCAGATGCTAGCTTAGCAAGTTTTAATGTTTATACTTTTCACAAGTGATTATCTGCTGGGTCAGGAAATTAAATGTGTGAAATAATGAAATCTTCTGCTCTTTCCTGTTGGGATGATTTGGCCTTGTATATGTGTTACTAAGATAGCATGCAGCTGGTGGGAAAGTGTAACAGTGAACAAAGATGTGTATTAGAAGACTGAATTTGCTATTGTATTCGAACTGATGTGAAACCTTGAAGAAGTAACTTTACAGAAAGATATTATGTCTGACCAGGTGGATAGCAAGGCCGTATTGTTACCAAAGGAAAGCCTTTTTAAAATATACAGCATGAGCTGTTTTTATGAATAGAGGACTGTAAGCTAAAGTGATGTAGATGCCCTGTGACATACCATGTCAGTAAGGTGGGCACAGCTTAAATGTTAAGACTATATAAAATTGTGTGCTTCCTGTTTCATGTTAGACAAAATTCTGTAATTGTACGTTTTTTGCCTCCTGATGTACACTAGTAAACTTAAACTTTTGAACCTGAACCTCCTGTGTATTGAATTCTTAATTTTATTTAACAGTTTCTTGTAACATACATACGGAAATAACTATTGTATGTGACTATTACATAAGATGTGTGACATAATTATGTCCTACGATTGCAGGATATTTTACATTTATAATGGTTTTGGTATGGACGCAACTGCCCAGAGGGGGACTGTCCCTCACAATGTGGGACAGGTGGTAACCCTGACTATTGGGCTAGACTTACCTATTGGCAGTGCGTTAACACGATGCGTTTCACTTTCACTTGGTGTAACTATCGACACTACAATAGAATACGGGCACGGGGTTTTAAATGTCATTTATTCGAGGGATGGGGACTCTTAGGCATTTGTGTTTGCTTCTTATTTTTGTGTTCGCAAAACTGTCTTGCATGCTTTGCATACGTTTCAGTATCCACGGACACTGACATGTGTGATTACTATTAGAGACAGGCTGTACTATTCAGCATTTTAGGTTGCACGTAAACAGCCGACATGTCCACGCCTCCATGCGGTGCTTGGACACGCCCCATGCACTCGCGCACGTTTCCTATGCATGTGGATGTGGCGGCAGCACGCCTTCATTAATATGCATATAGCGCTTTTACACCATCTCTACGCCGCGCGGTCGGCACAAGCCTAATGCTGTTCTTGCACCAAGCTTCATGAATCCCGGGGTAGTCTATTATGTGCATTAGCTGCTCTTGCAGAGAACCAATCAGTACACTTCTCATTCTTATAGAATCTTTTACATAGGTTGTCTACTGATTCTCTACTACTTTTTGCTAACCCCAAACATTCCCAGAAGTAGTTGTCTCTAAATGCCCTATATACCTGATTACATCTCCTTTTAGATATCCATAAGAGACATTGTACAAGTTTAGATATTTTAGTATTTCACAATAACTTACATTTTCACATGCATGGATGCCCTTGGTATATTTCTGCTGTACCCTTTCTAGTTTGCTCATGCTTATTTTCTTATAAGGTTTCCATACTGTTATTCCATACTCACGTTTGCGTCTAATGTAACTAACGAACAATGACTTCATCATTTTTTATTTCCTACACTTTATAAATCGTTTTATACAACCTATAGTTCTAAAACTATCATTAGCCAGTTGGGTGATATGATTAGAAAAACTCAAAGCTGGATCTACCCATATGCCCAGGTCCTTAAATTAATCTAGTTTCAAGCACTGTATACTGTATTAAATATTCATCTTTCAATGTATGCCTCCCAAATCTCATATGCTTACTTTTGATGTATTTGTCAGCATATTATTCTCCTGTGCCCAAATGGTCAATTTAGTCAAGTTCTTTTGCAGACATGCCTTATCTGTAATACCAGTGGTGGCTTGTGACTTCAAAGCAAAGGGGGCTGCAGGAGACAGCTGAATGGGTGGGGTCAATTGAAATGGGTGTGGCCAACTAGAAAGGGTAGGAGCTATGCTCAAAACCACAAAAACTGTAACTTTAATTAAATATGCTGCCCTGGGTGCCAAACCATCATTATGAGAGTCAAATCAAGACAAAATGAAGTATAAAAGAAAAAAAATATTTCAATGCATTGGCTGTATGACAGCTTACTTAATACCTAGATGGAAACAAAAAGGTTGTGAGGCATGAAAGAATAAATTACTTTTTAAATACAAGCTGTGGTGGTACGGCGGTAGCATTGTTACCTCACAGCAAGAGGTTCTCCCATTTGATTCTCGGCGTGGCTTGGGAATGCATTCTGTGTGGAGTCTGCATGTCCTCCCCGCGGTTGGGTAGCGTTTGAAAGACATGCGTTTGTAAATGGGCGTGCCTTCGTTGAAGGTTGGGCGTCGAGCTGGCACCTCGGCATTTCGTAAAAATCTAATGCCAATCATTAGCGGACCGGAGTTACGCTGTGGCGACCCCTTACCAGGGAAAAGCTGAAAGACAAACAACAACTGGAATGCCAGTCAAAATCAAGTATAAGAAAAACAAGCAGCACTTAACTCAAACCACTTCTCCTTGCACTGCAGTTCTAATGATAATTTATATTCAGCTTTATTAAAGTACCAAGTAACATGCTGAAAGTAGCAATCTCTGTGATATCCCCACTTGTAAAAATGTTTCTTATCCAAAAAAGATCTGCTGCCTGACACCAACTATCTACTTGTTTCATGGGGAAAACACGATCAAAGTAAACAATGAAAAGCAAACAAGAAACAAGTTCAACATACAATTCTTAAAGGATTACTGCACAGGTTAGGAACCACACACGATAGATTGGAATTCTGTTTAGTTTGCAGGTAAAGCCTGCAAAGATGATTGCAAGTCTCCAACAAATGTAATGAGCTTCTTAAAATAATGTAATCCTGTCCTTTATTACAAATACTGTCATATGCATTTAAATACCCAAGGCTTCTACGTTATATAGTTATGTAAGTATTCTCTGCATGGCAACAACAAAAATGCTTGCAATGTTGGCAATTCTTTAACAGTATGGTTATTAAAGCTTACTTGCATCTTACAATCTCAGACAAGCTTACCTGATGGTCATTAAAGCACTGCTACTTAAACACAGAGCAAGAGGCACTTTCTGAATAATAATAAGCATAAATCAACAGTATAAAAATATGACAGAAACCAAAACATTCTTCAAAATCAAGGACAGATGCAAAGCCACTGTAGTACTTGTGTCTACCTTGGATAGGGGGATACTCTGCACATTTACACTGCATAACTGCTCCTTGCCTTGCTTGGACACATCCAGAGTCACTACATGGAGGAGTGGGCTGCAACAAGTACGTCACAATTTGAAATGTCTCTGGATGACTGTGATGCCATACAAAGGCCCAAAAATAAGGACAATTTTTAAACATTGCTCTTATATACTTAGAAAGATAATAGAATAGTAGGTCTTGCATTAGTATGAATTTTCTGAAGGGTATGAAATCTAAAACTGAAATGTCATTATTTTCTAACTTTAGTCTTTAATGATTTACCACTAATTTGGCAAAAAAACACAACTTTATGAAAAACAGACCAAAAATGTAATGCAAAAAATATAAAATAGCCACACAATACAGCTGGGAACCTGTTAAAGAAGGGACACTTTTTAATATTAGTACTGCTAACTTAAGCAGCTGCCAAAATAAAAGAATCTACATGCATTTCTGAAATAAAAGTAATATATAACTCTGATTATTACAGTTATGTATTAATTGTAAACCCTCCATGTTTTCTTCCAAAACTGCCATTTTGCGGAGGGATTATTAGGGGAAGAGCAACATTTTGAGCCAAAATTGGGGACAGTTGAGAGGTTTGGATATGCCTAATTCTATAAAGCAATTTATTTGTATGTACCTCTCAACCTGTTAATGCAGGAAATCTGGACAAGGTCAAATATATTGGGGGAACATATAAACAGTACTAAAAATTGCTCTTGTATAAACTGAGACAGTTGATAGAATAACAGGTCTTGCTTTAGCATGCATTTTTCTGAAGGTTATGAAGTCTGAAACTCAATGTCTGTCATTATTTAGTGACTTAATTCCTAAATGATTTGCCAGAAACCACAAATTTTATGAGGAACAAACCAAAAATAAGAAGCAAAAATCTATTCATTCTGCAAAAATCTGGACAGTTGAGAGGTATAGTTCAGCTGGGGCTGTCTTTGAGTTTGCCGCCCTTCCCCCCTCACAAAATCATGGTCGAATGGAACCTCCCCCCTGCAGCCATTGCAATGAACCATTACTTGGCTGTTTTACACTATTTACCATGAATACTAATGTGCATACTGCTTCACGTCTGCAATGATTTGGACTTCATTTGAAAGTTTTATTTTGCATTTTACAGCACAAACACTAATAGATATCTGCTAAACAAAGCAATGCAGTCTCACAATGAAAACAGACTTAGCATTAAAACTTCTCTGCCCTTGAAACTCACATTAATTGAAACAGCATTTAAACCCACAATCAAAGAAAATACATTTTGCCAGTGACAGATAAAGATTAAATTTGGGTTTGGACTGTTTTCAAATCACAGGCCCCTTGCACACAAAAGACACACATACTCTTTCATACACCTTCCTGATTGTATTAAATTATATTCTTTATTGTTTTGAACATTTTTCCATTAAGCAATGAACCAAAATGCATGCACCAATAATGACAAAACTGCCCATTTCAGAACATTTTCATCATAAAAGTCTACTCAGTCTTCTACAGTCTACCGGTATCAGTACATATGCACAATCTCTGAAGAAGTAAAAGCCATCTAAATAATTCCACATTAAAGAAATCTGTAACTAATGAAGAGGTTGCTGCTAGCAAACAACTTTATATTTCATTGTTTCATCTACAAATAAAGTGCCTGTTGCTCTTGAAGAATAAATTGCCTATGTTACACTAAAAAAATGATAAGCTAGTAATATTGCAATAGGGAATGGATGGCAAACTGATAACAGGTTCATAGTTACTAGGTATCTTTGCCAAAAAGGAGTGCAATATCCACCCCCTTTGTAACACAGTACAGTTATCAGCAATGCATCTATCTACTGTGGGAGTAGAACCCACAGCCTTCTGCATCAAAAGCAAGTATACTACCTGTTATGCTATTAACAATGCAAGCCAGCTCAGCATAAGCAGCACTAAACCTTTGCTCCCTGCAGCACTCAACCTCCTTGTAAAATCTACTCACTCAGCTGTATCTCTGAACTTTGTGGCACAGAAAATCTGGAAAAAGCCAAAATTTATTGGGGGGGACAAAAGCCCCAAACCCAGGGACACATTTTAAACATTGCTTGTATAATGTTAGAAAGTTGTTGGAATAAAATGCTGTGCTACCACCATACATTTCACTGCCAAGTCTTGAGCCCAGGACCCTGTGCAAAACAGTCAGAGCACCATACCAATATGCCAAATCAGCTGTTTTGTGAAAGAGAAGAAGACTGAAACTTAAATGGCTACCATTTAATGAATTCAGTTCTCACCATAGCTGTCAACCTCTTAGCACAAAACACCTGAACAAAGTGAATAACAGAGGAATACAGCCCCCAAACATATTCAGTGAATTTAGTTCTCACCATAGCTCTCAACTTCTTACCAAAAACACCTGGACAAAGCTAGTAATGGGAGAATACAGCCCCCAAACATATTCAGTGAATTCAGTTTTTACCATAGCTCTCAACCTTAGCACAAAAACCTGAACAAAGCCAATAATGGAGGAATACAGTCCCAAAAATAGGGACACATTTCAAATATCCATCTTATGAACTTAGAAAATTGCTAGAATAAAAGCTTTTGTGTTACCATGTACTTTCTGAAGAATATGAAGTCTGAAATTCAAATGCTTGTCATTTTTATTTAACATTTGTTAAACAGGAAAGTTTAAGTTGGAACAAAGTCCAATTTTCAGCAGATGCCCATGGAGAAACGCTCCAGACACATGTCTTTGTAAGATGGGAGGACACCAGAGCAAACCCACACAAACACAGGGAGGACATGCAGACTCAACACAGAAGGCACCCCAGCCAAGAATCAAACCAGAGAATCTATAGCTGTCAAGCAACAATACTACCACTGCACAACTGCATTACTGATGCTGTAAGGGCACAAAAATACAGAAACCACAGATTTTATGAGGAAAAGAACAGAGCAAGTATGAGGGAAAAATCTGCAATTTTTTTACAAATGGTATACACATACGCACACACACACACACACACACACACACACACACACACACACACACACACACACACACACACACACATACACACACACACACACACACACACACACACACACACACACACACTTTGTATTCCTTACCTCACAGTCCGTAAAACAAGTTATAAACACCACACATACACATTTTGTATTCCTTACCTCACAGTCTGTAAAACAAGTTGTAAACGCATCCAAAGTCTGTAAAACAAATTGTAACATCCACAGCCCATAAATGCATCCAAACAGCATGCCCTTCCATCTAGCCCGCAACGATGACAGCAAGTTCTTCCCACAAGAGCAGAGGAAGCTGGGTGCTACCCAGCCTGTGGACATTGCAGTCTGATCCCCTTTCAAGTCTATGCAGTTGTAACTGCATAGATTTCTGGGATAGTGCTTCTACATGCTCTCTCCTTAATCGGGACTGCTGGTGAGACAGTCTGGATTTTGTGCACATGCTCCAGACTGGTTCACCAGCAGTCCGGAAATGCTACACCTTCCGCGATGTTCAGCGACTTGCATTTTTATTTGTATTTTCTTTTTTTAGTTTCTTTTTTTTTATTTTATTTGCTTACAGCATACCACGAGCTGCCCCTGTGTAATATGTATAATCAGTTCACCCAGTTTCATGTACTCTGCATACAGATTGTAAAACACCTCAGATGAAAAAGTTAGGTCTGAAAGATACAATCTAAACAAGTAGGACAGAGCCCTGTTGTGCACCCTGACTGTAACCAAGAATTTTACCTATCCAATTGCTGTATGATACTTGCCATGTCCTATTTGTAAACCATGCAGTTATCCATCTTAGCAAGAGTACATTAATACCTAGTTGTTCTAATTTATTGATTAGTGTTTTGTGTATAGCCCTGTAAAACACTGAAGTTAAAGCTGTATAAACTATATCACAACACAATTTTTCATTCATAGCTCTTATATTATTATAGAACATAATGTTACAGGTGGTAATAGATCTATTTTCAGCATATGCGTGCTGATATATGGTTTCATGTCCCGGCCTTTGCAATTCTGACAATAACTTATCTAATATTACCTTCTTCATTATTTTTCCACAACAGAAAAGGAGACTTAAGGACCAGTATGTCTCTGGGTTTGTTCTACTCCCCTTTCCCCTTAAAGACAGGTTTAATAAGCCCATCCCTCCAGTCTTGAGGAATTTCCTCTTAATTATATGACCTACTAAATAATAGATATAATGGTACTGTAAGTTCTTGCTGAAGTTTTCTCAGATCATTATTACTAATTACGTCTCCTCCCTGTGCTTTGTTTGTATCCAGTTTGTGCAGTTCTTTTTCAATATAATTTAATTCCAGTATCTGAGGTTACCTGTATGTCACTAGGATGATTTATCACCTCCTTCATGCAGACAAACTGTTTTGCATACGGTTTTATAAATATATCTCTAATCTGTTGTGTCGGAGAATAAATTTTAGAATCTACACAGTTTATCAATTTGCATGTCTTTACTCCTTCAACATCTTAAGTATCTATAAAAAGATTTCCTAGTATGCTCAATATCTTTATAAACATTTTCTGCAAATTTTTATTGATCTTGTCTCACACTATGCTTAATTTGTTTGTCCAGCTTATTTCAGTTTTCAAAGTTGTAGTTCCTCTCTTCCATATCTTATATTTTTTTCTCTTGCACCTTAATCAGGTAGCTTGTTCTTATGGAAATTTATCAATCTGATGTGTGCCTAGCTCCTGATGTTAAACATTCTTTTGATTTTTTTGCACTCAAACAATTTCTCTTTCAAAACTTTCCACATTCCATTTATTTATTTCACTGAACACATCACTCCAGTTAGTTTTATATAGTGACTGTTTTGCTTACATATAATCTGTAATTAATCTTCTGTGCATTGGTTTAGATTTCAGTTTGGCAGAATTATCTAGTAACAGATTAACCTTTATAATCCCATGATCACTGCACATTAATGATGGCAAAACTTGTCTTGAAGTAACAGTAATTTCTTTAGGAACACAAACAATGCTCCCTGATATATATATATATTTTTTTACAATCTGAAGCAACTGTCATTCCTGAACATGCATTGTGAACAACTTCCTTACTAAGGTTGCTGAATCAATATTATTCCAGTCTGTTTCTGATAAATATAAGTCCCCAGCTAATATTATTTTTCCCTCCTGTATTTCCTGCAAGAAATGGTGTTATCAGTGAACATGTAATAATCACAGGTCACATAGCTATCTTTAATGCCTATCATAACACCTCCACCTGATTTTTTTGTTAGAATGTCTGTTACAGTAAAAACATTTATACCCTGACAGAATTTAATTCAAGTCATTGTTCTATAACCATGTTTCACAAACAACATCAATCTGGTGGAAACATAGCAAATGTTCCAATAAAAAAAAAACTTTATTATCAATTCTCCTAGCATTAACAACCATCAGAGATTAATCAAATGTTGCTACCTGTGAACTGCCTAATTTTCAACCTGGCAAAAATCGTGCTTAGTGTTTGTCAAATATTGTAAAATATCTGCTGCAAAAATTCTCTTCCCTGATCTTGACAAATGCATGCCATCCTTTCTGAACACGTGCCCAAAACTAGTTTTTTTATTCACTGTGACCTGATTATCCTTTCTGTATGTGATCTTTGAAAAATATGTCCTAACACCTGTACAAGCTATGCTATCTAAGAGCGCTGTAAGTTCCCTACTAACAGTCAGAGAGTTCTTGTGCATGAGATCGTTTGTATCAACATGAATAGTTGATAACATTAATAGAACAATGATGATCCAGAGGGAAGCAGAAAGTAAGAAAATGCTGTTGTCTGTAGTGAGTCTTGATGCAGAGAAAGTATCTGGCAGAGTAAACTGTGATTTTATGAGTAGGGCAATGGTAGCACTTACATTTCCTAATACAATAATACGTTTAATTAGAAGGCTATATGAGGGATTGGAGGCAAGAATCTAAGTGGGAGGGTTTCTCTCTAATAAGTTGTATCTGAACAGAGGAACAAAGCAGAGGTGTCCTCTTGCCGCTTTGCTATTTGCATTTTATTTAGAATCTTTGGCAAAGAAAATAAGTGAGTCAGAAATTCAAGGATATAATTAGTACGGTGTTCAAGAAAAGATGGAATTTTTTGTAGATGATATTATTTTGTACCTGATGGAACCAGAAAAGGACATATCAGTGTTGTGGAATAAGGACATATCAGTGTTGTGGAATAAGGACATATCAGTGTTGTGGAATAAGGACATATCAGTGTTGTGGAATATTTGGAGACAGTTCTGTTTTTTTTTTGACGTATAAAATTTAATGAAGATATAACAAAGGCTATAGCTATAAACTATGTACCCACACATTAATTGGTACAGCAATACCCATGTTTATGGAGACATAATAAAATATTTAGGAGTATGGATTAAAAAAGGATTTGGTTATGGCACCTAAGGATATGTGGGAAGAGACTAAACAAAAGAATACAAAAACAGAGAAACTGGAAGCTCTTGCTTATGGATATTGATAGCAAAATGTTTTTGTCACTTTAGTTTTATACACAGCTCAGGCATAATTTTATCAATCAAAGGAGAAGCTGTAGACAGTAATTAATAAAGACTTCAAAACAGAAGACAGGAGGTTTAGGATTACCTCATTTGAAAGGATATTTCAAAACTAAACAATTAAGGCTCTTATACATAACATAAGCAGAAATATACAATTCAAAGTAGAAATGAATGAAGAAGCAGGTGGATAATTCAAGAAATAAGGAAAGGATCAGACAATCAGATTTTGGATGTAGATCCTTAAGGAGAATAGCAATAACCATACAGAATATTACCTAACATCTTCTTAAAAATATTAATATCTTTGCATAAAGATTTAGCCATGAGTAATAACTATTTATATGCACACCCTGAACAGATACCCACCTTGTTAACAACAGGTAAAACAATGCTCCTACTTAAGAGTGAACCTGCAAGCTGCGCTAAAATTATAGAACAACAACTTGCCTTTCCGATGATGTATAAACTCTACAATGGATCTGATGCTGACAGAGTTTATAATCATTTAAAAGAAAACTCAATTATGTACATAGAACAAAAGGACAGTAGAAGAAAATCATATGGAACAAAGGATCATTTGCTGTTAAATAAAGCCATAATGGAGAACTGAAAAGGAGAAGAATCTAAGTATGGCATGAATTGACTACAAAAAAGCATTTGATAGTATCCCACATTCATGGATAAGAGTGCTTAAAATGTATAAGCTACACCCTACGCTGATCAGTTACATTGCAACAGCCATTGTAGTTAAGCCATAATAAAGGACAAATTATTATTCCAGGGATAAAAATTCAAAGGGAGATATTCCATGGTAACTCTCTGCCACTGCTGCTATTCTGTCTTGTCCTTAACCCATTAAGTTGTCTACTTAACAGCTTAGGTCATGGCTATAATTTGGCTCCTAAAAACAACAGAGTATAAAGACTCATCATCTTCTTTTTGTTGATGATGTAAAACTGTCTCATCAGATGAGGAATTGAAAGCACAACTGCAAGTTGTCAAAAAATTTCAGATGATATAAGAATGTAATTTGGTCTTGATAAATATGCAAAAGCAACCTTTAAAGCATAAAACTGCAGCACAAAGAAAACATCAGTTTGGGACAGGAGTGTGATATAGAAGAACTTGAGCAAGAGGGAGTGTATAAATATTTGGGAATTGATTAATGATCAACAATAAAACATGGACAAATGTGAATAACACTTGGTAAAGAACATTTTATTAGACTTAAACTGACCCCAAAAACACTATTGACATCTAGGAACAAAATCCAAGCTATAAACCAATTTGCTCTTCCTGCCCTAACTTAATGTTTTGGAGTGATTGACTGACCCCAAAATGTGTCAGATAGATTAGACAGGAAAACAAGACACAACAAATGATTTATAAAGTCAGTGGATACCAAGATTATATATTCCCCATTTCAAAGGAGGTATGGGCCTCTTTGAAATTGATTACATGTACAGATCTGCAATCGTGGGACTGCACACATAACTGTTGAACTCACTGGACCCAAATGTAGATAAAGTTTAGAAACATGAGGAGAATAAATCTAAGATGACTTCCCTGCATAGTCTAGCAGAAGCATATCGGCATCAAGCAGGAATGGAAATCAAGCCACAAGTTGATAAACATTAGTCAGCAACTGAATGTGCCAAAAAACAAAGGAAAGAATATAAGGTGAAGGACCAGATGAGATGGCAAGAAATGTAGAAAATGCATAAATATAATTGCAAGTATAAAAAACTTCTAGAAGAACCTCATGTTGATCAGGAATGAACACAGGAATGGTTAAGAGAGGCAAAGTCAAGCCAAGAGATGAAAGGTTAATATTGGTGGCAGAAGATAGTGGGCTACGTACACATTGGTTTATAAAGTCCACTGAACATGTAGGAGAAACAGAGAAATGTAGGCCTTGTAAAATAATTGGAAACAGTTGCACACCTCATTGCTGGTTGTGACATACTAATGCCAGAAGGACTGTATACTGAAAGGCATAAGACTGTTGCCCTGGGGTTGTGCAAATATTATGGTATTGAAGTGGCTGAAAAGCACTGGAAACAGAAGTCACATAGCATCATAGAACATGATGAAGTCTGCATTACATGAGATCATCAATCACCAACAGTTCAAATGATAGGTGCTAGAAAACTGGGTATCATGGTCCATTAAAAGAAGACAAAAGCACTGATCACTGAAATCTCCACACCCAGTGACTACAGTGTCTTGCGTACAGAGAGACACAAAGTCATAAAATATTAGGATTTGCAGTAGGAAACGAGAGCAATGTGGAAGAAAGATACCCAGACAGTTCTAATAGTAATAGGAGCAACGAGTCTTATAAAAAGGAATCTACAATCATATTTAGATATGTTAACAATACATGCGACTCCATATGAACTGCAGAAGGAATCATGACTGGGCACATTGCAGGTGCTGTGAATAGCACTTCTGGCTGACATCAAAGATTGAAACAATACTAATTTCATGAACATTAATCGTACTTTGACTTAGGAAAGAGTCCATTCCCATCATGGTATTAGACAACTAAAAGATTTGGAGAAATTAAAAAAAATATATTATATTCATAAAGTAGTAGAAAGCATAGGAATGAAACTACATGAGAATAGAGAAAGGAGGCTTTGTCAATAAGGATGACTGCAATTAGGGGTACAGAGAATAGACAAGAGGGGGTTGAAATTTACTGGACAAAGCTGGCAAAGGATCCAATGTACTGGGATTAAATAATTAGAGAAGGAAAGGTAATAAAATGGGAAGAGTCCAAAAAAACATTTGGATTGCAGGCTACTGATTGCCTTCCCTATCAAGGACTGATATCAGAATATAGACAAAGAAAAAGGGATAAGTGAGTTCTAAATAAAAGACCTGCACTGGTTGAGGTTTTAATTGAATCTAGAACAGAAGCTTGTTTTAAAAAGGGGAGAATTCAAAGGGCATATAAAATATTGCACGATATCTCTAGGAGTCAACCAGAACAGGTCAGAAAAGACTGGAAAGAGAAATTAGATCTGCAGTTCAAAAATAAACAATGGAGGACATATTTATGGCTCCCAAATATGCATCAAAGTCTTGAAGATTTAGGATTTTTTGCCTGGATGTGTTTGCATAAATACTTTTATACCCCAAGCAGTCTCCAAAGATTTTTTCCTTAGGTAGATTGCTAGTGTTGGAGATTTGATGGGAATGAAAGAGATAACTGGTGACATATGTTTTGGGAGTGTAATGAGTTGGTAGACTTTAAAAATTCCCTCCATAGAATTCTGTCAGGAATAGTGAGTGAGCAAATGAGTGTAACTAAGGAAATTGTTTGTTGAATTGGGATACAGGATCTGGATTGCCTAGACAAGTAAGGCCTTGTTAAGTTTAATTCTGATGGCTGTAAAAATACTTGCTAGAAAATGGAAATCAAAATCTAAATCAACTATACTTGAAGTACTGAATATTGTGGTCAAGACGTGCAGAATAATGTTTTGGAGGAGGAATGAGGTTTAAGAGAAGGCCAGAATTTAATAATTTATATAATGTTGGTTAGATTATGCATCACACATATTGTTATATATCTTATAATGTTTGTAAATGTGAACTTGTTAATATGGTTTGACTACATTTTTATGAATGTAAGTTTGCCTATGTCATAAGTGATAATTCAATAAAGGTGTTAAAAATAAAAATAAATAAAAAAGAGAACAAGGAGATCTTATAATACTGTGATACTGTGTTTTGTCTGTAACGCACAAAGCATTGGCAATAAATATAATGAATTAAGTACATTAACATATTATTAACGCTATTAGCTGACTGTGATTGTTAAGGCATGGAACTTGGCTGAATTGAGTTTTCTAGGATATTAAAAATATAAATGTTTGAGGGAACATTTAAGGGGTAGAATGTGTTAATAGTCATTTTCTAAGCTGGTATTGGAAAACAGTTGTATTGAAATCTTAGAAACAGCATAATTTCACAACCTGGAAACTGACAGGTTGGTGGCCTGTTACCGTACTCTAAATATGGTTAGCTGTAGACATATGGAGTTTTTAAAGTATCTGGACAATTGTTCGACCTTGGCTCTAGATGATTGTCACTGCTGAAGCGACATTTTCACCTCATGTGCAAAAGTGGGAAAAAGGGGTTGTTGACAGATGGATGGATTCTCTTTTTGAGTGATTTTAATGATCTGAACATCAAGTTTTTCTTGCACTAATCTCTTCCCTCAGTGTTTTATTTATATTTTGAATTTTCAAGAGCTGTAGCAGATGGTAAAATAATAACACTAAAAATAATAGAATGCTGAATTTAGTATTAACCAGTCATTGTGGATTAATTTCTAGGGTTGAAGTCAGTCCCCCTTTAGGAGGATCAGATCATAATTCAATCAGTTTAATAATGGAAAATACAAATATATATCAAAATCTAGGAATTGTTGTACTTATGGTAAAATGTACTATTTAACCATTAAGGAGGCAATAAATATGGTTCTGGTTTAAGCACTTGGGCTTCAGTCCAGCTATTTTACATTAAGAAGGTGTGGTCTGCACTCTTGTGGGAGGAGAGGGTTGATTCTGCCCTTCTGAGGTGGGAGTTTCTGGTTAAAGGCTTATTGTGCCTGCTTATTTGGGGTCTATATTAGAACATTGAAGTTTGAAAACATTGAATGTTCTATTATCGAACCCAAAACAGCAAACGCTGAAAATAGTGACGTTGCAGAACACCAGATTTTTTCCTAGGGAAAGAATTTGGTTGGCCGTGTCTGTGATTTCGCTATTTTCAGCACTGTGGTGGAAAATTGCGGGTTGGGTTCAGGTAAGTGTGTAATTGTGCAGACATTATGGTTAGGGCACAGGTTAGGTGAGTTAGGGTTAGGGAGCGGATAAGGTGGGTGTGTGATAGTGAAATACTTTAGGGTTAGGGTGGGATAGGTGAGTTAGGGTTAGGGCGTGGGTCAGGTGAGTGTACGATAGTGATGGACCTTAGGGTTAGGATTTGGGTTAAGGTAAGTGGATAGATAGTAGTGTATGTACAGTTTAGTGTAGGGTTAGATGTAGGATTTTAAGTGTATTTGTGTGGATTGCTGTTTTTTTGGTGTTTGTGTTGAGTGTGTGTTTCTTTGAACATCAATTTTTTTCCCTGGGAAAAAAAATCGCTGTTCCAAGCCTTCGATGGTTTTGCATTTTTAGCTTAGCAGTTCAAACAGATGGTGTTCGAACCTCTGCTGTTTCGTCGAAGTGATATAGACCCCTTATTCTTTCTGAAATTGGTATGCCTTGTTTACTGTAGCATAGACTAAATTCAGACGTGCTGAATCTAGCTTTGTTTGTATAACTTGAGCACTAATCCAGATCATCTTTTTTTGGAGAAGGTTCCCCTGCACCCTCGTGGCAGGAGTGTGCAGTTAGAACTTGTCTGATCGAAGACTGCTGGAATGGTGCTCAGTTTTTATCTTTTTATTGGTTAATTTGTTTAAATCAGTTTGCTCATTTGTTACTGTTATATTAAAAAAAATACACTTTATGCACCACCGCTTAGCTAGGGTTAAACTATTTCTAGTGTCACAAAGTCTGCTCTTCAAATTTCCCCTTAGAACTAGCCAGTTTTTTAGTTTTAGCATTCAAATCTGTTTCTTTGAGCTCAGCATTTGTTCAGAACTCATAAGCACTAAATAAGCTACACATTACTACAGCACTCAACTTTCCTCACTTGACTAGAGGAAAACAGTTTTTAGTACTTAATAATTAAGCACCTATCCAGGCATGTCTAAGGGATAGCTCCTATTGTTTTATCCTGTCTACCTGATGAATCTGAGCATCTTGGGGGAATGCAGCAATTGCTTCATGTATGCAGACAACCCACTTCTCCTACCATCCAACACTACAACCTGTGAGAGATGCACTTATATAGCCAAACTGGAAGCAAACCTCTCTTCACCCAAAACTGAACTAGACAGTCAAGAGGAGAAGGTAAACACTTGCACCACACCACACTCATCACATAGTCCCTCAAAACCTACACCACCAAAACACACATATAGCAACACAAAACACACACCTACATTCAAGGAGGCTCTCAATAAAAAAATCTGCTCACGCAACAGAGACCTCCAAAACAGAAACACAAGCAACCTCCACCCCCCCCAACAAAACCCAAATGACACAGAGCCCACAAACTCAGTGTGCCACTCAACCACAGCCCATAAGGCATAACAACGTACCCAACACTCTAGTCATAGGTGACTCTATAGTTGAGCACACTGATGTCCCACTCACCAGGCTAAACAAGGAGAAAGTTACTGTCAGCTGCCTGTCGGGTGCCAGTATCCACCACATAACACATGCACTCAGGTCACTCCACAACAAGTACAAATATGACTCTGTCATTGTCCATGTTGGTGTGAATGACCTGAGATGTACCTCCCTGGACTACATGAAAAGAGACATGGAGGAGCTCTCAGATATTGTAACTCAGGCAGGCATGACCCTAGCCCTGAGTAGCATCCTGCCATTACCCTGAATGATACCACAGTACAAGGACAAAATGATTGACTTCAACAATTGGCTAAGCTTCTGGTCTCATTCTAAGGAGATTCAGTATCTGTCTGCCTGGGATGACATGATCGACAAACCACGATGCTTTGCCAGAGATGGCCTGCATCTGTCACCCTTGGGATTATGGATACTGGCTAAGGCTCTTGCCACCCCTATAATGCCTTTTTTAGGCAAGATTCAAATGACAAATTCACCACCATAACAGGTACAAGCAAGTAAAATCTGAGGGTAATGCTACTTAATGCTAGAAGTCTAAACCTCAAGATGCACTCACTCGAGGCACTCCTTAAAATGCAGAACATCGACATCTGTGTAGTGACAGAGACCCGGTTCAAGGCTCCAGAGAGCACCCCTGCATTACCAGGCTATAATTCATACCACACCTTTCGGCCACCTAACCTGGACCAAAACACTAAAGGTGGAGGCGTGTCCATATTCATTAAGGATATCCACACCTCCAGGCTAATTGCTCAGCATAATGCAGCCAAGATTATCCAAGTGCAACTAAGTCTGGCAAGACTGCAATCCAAATTGTAACTTGCTACAGATCCCCCACCATTCCCCAGGATTCCCACTCCTCATTTCTTGATACACTGGAAAATATTAGGGTACAACCCAACACCCTAATAATGGGCGATTTCAACTACCCTACCATTAACTGAGAAAACTACTCACGTACAAACTCTTTTGCTCAACGTTTTCTGGAATTCATAAATTCCAATGCCTTGGATCAACTTATCCACACCCCCACCAGGGGCAGAAATATTTTTGACCTGGTCATTATCAACATGGGCGACCGGAGTTCCACACCAGAGGTCAGTTCCTCGTTTGTCAGATTCGACCACAAGCTAATCACCCTAGACATCCACATCCTGCCCCCACCCCCCATTAGGGAAACCACCATAAAAATTTTCTCCAAAGCCAACTTCACGCTTCTTAAGACAGAAGTGGCAAACTTCACAACACCCATGCAGACAGACAATAGAGGTACGACTGCTGAATCTTGCACAAATGCACTTTATAAGCAATTAGACAAATGCATTGATCATGCTATCCCTGACAGAACCAAGATGCTATCCTCCAAAAAAGGAAGCCAATCTGGTGGTCCCCTGCCATAAACAAACTCTACAACAGAAGAAAGAAACTGTTGCAAAAAAAGAGTAAAATCCTATGACTGGAGGAACTCCCTGGTCAGCCTCAGTAAGAAGCTGAGATCCCTCATAAAATCCTCCAAAGCTAGTTACAAAAACAAAATTGCCACTGATTCTAAAGACAACCACAAAGCATTCTATAGCTATGTCAAGAATCTCAATGGCAACACTCAGATCTGCTCTGAGTTACAGCACAATGGCACTAAATATACAGAACCAACTTATATTGCCAACATCCTGGCAGATAGGCTCAGTGCTAACTTTAACCCCCCTCTCACCCCCTAAAGGGCTCATCTCTATACCGGAAGAATGCAAAGTTCCTGTAATCATGGCTGCACACGTAAAAACCACACTCTCCAAAGTCAAGAACATAGCATCCATGGTACCTGACAACATCCCAGGCTGCGTTCTACATGAACTACAGAATGAAGTGGTACCCACCTAAGCACCATGTTCAATCATAGCCTCACCTCAGGCTTTGTGCCCACTGAATGGTGCACAGTGATGGTTACCCCACTCCACAAAGGGGGAGCCACCATGGACCCCGGGAACTACTGCCTCCATTAGCCTTACAAGCCTGTTCTGCAAGACCATGGAATGTATCATCATGGAACTTATAAACAAAGACATTGGTAATCTCCAAACTCTGGACCCCACCCAGTTCGGGTTTGTATAAGGCAGATCATGTCTCCTAAACCTGATAGACTTCACTGAAGCAGTCACTAAAGCTGTAGATGAGGGTAAGGTGGTTCACACAGCATATCTAGATTTCATCAAAGCTTTTGACATCATCCCCCACTCTGGAATTATAGATAAACTCACTAAACTAGGTATAACTCCCTATGTCTCAAGATGGGTTGCCAACTGTCTCACTGACAGAACCCACACCGTGAAAGTAGCAGACTCCAAATCCAACTTCAGACCAGTGACAAGTGGAGTACCACAGGGTTCAGTCCTGGGTCCTCTCCTGTTTGGTATCTACTTTTCTGAAGTACAGGCAAACACAGAAGGTCTTTGGCTAATGAAGTTCACAGATGTCTGCAAACTAGGAGCCATAATTGAAACTCCTAATGATGTGGACATCCTACAAAAGGGCTTCATTGAGACAGATGCCTGGTGTCAAAGCCATGGTCTCAAGCTCAATGCCAAAAAGTGCATTGTCATCAGCTTTGGTAAAAACTCTGTACCCATAAGCTGCCACATAGGTGGTAGTCTACTTAACACCAAAAGTGTGATAAGAGACCTTGAGACACAGGTGAACAGTAGTCTCTGCTTTGATAATCACATCACCACAGTAGTCAGAAAATTCTTCTACGTGGCACACCTCATCAAAAAAGGTTTCTCATCCAGGAAAAAAGAGGTCATTGTTCTACTTGTCACTCATTAGGCCCCTTTTGGTATGTACCTCACAAGACATCTACAACAACTGCAAAGGCCGCAGAAATACCTCACAAAGAGGATTACCAGCCTCAAACAGATGCCCTATGCAGACCGTCTCAAAAAACTCCAGCTTTACCCCGTTGCATATCACCTACTCAGAGGCAATCTCTGCCTAACATACAAAGCTATGTCAAACCAAGAGCTGTTGGACATGCTCCACTTAAAGAAATCCCAATCCCTCTGAGCTACATGCTCTAGGGACCTAAACCTTGTCACCACAATAAACAGAACATGCTGGAGGGATAGATTCCTGTCCCAGAGACTTTCCATACTCTGGAACAAGCTACCTATCTATATCAAACAAAGCTCCTCATTAGCACTCTTCAAGAAAAATCTTGATGATTGGATGGGAAATAGGAAATTCAACCCAGGGATCACCTCTTTATCCCATTTAAAACAGAGAAGGTTATACTGTTATGCAGTTACCATACATCTGAACACTGTATCAATAATGTACTGAACAAGTGCCACTACAAGACTCTACCTCTTTGTATCTAATTGCACTACTGATCTCTTGCTCTCCTTCTTTATGTACGCACTGTATGATACTGCCACTCCCATACTTCAGTAGAGTGTCTATGTTAGATGTCATTGTCAGTCATTGATTGTATTGTACTGTACTGGAGCTTTTCTCCCAGGTCTTCCACGAAAAACGGGTCCTGAGCCCAGTCGGAATTTCCTGTTAAACAAAAGCAATAAATAAATAAATATGTATTTGTTTAAATAACATTAGTTATACTGAGTTTTTGAAACTATTACACACATCTGGTAATGAATGTCCTGATATTTCTCAAGATTTTTTAATTAAATCATTTTAAAAATTATTTAATCACTAAATCATATAATTTAAGTAATTAACTAGGAATATTCCTTTGGGTCCAAATAACATTCCATCAGTTATGATTCACATTTTTAAAAGAACAATTAAGTTCACTTTTATTATTTGGCATATTCAATTCTTTATTAAGACAATGTATCATAGCCAATTCTTGAAAATATCAAATATTACACTTTTATGCAAAATAATAAATGTGAGGACAAGTAATATTAAACCAGAAAGCTTAAACTCTATCATTTTGTAATGTTTTGAAATATGTTTAATTGAGCAAATGGAATTTGATAGGAATAATACTTACTTGTGCAACACCAACCAGCATGGATTTACTAAAGGGAAATCAACTCAAAAACATCTTATTGAATTTTATGACTTAGCTGTTTGTGCAGCAGACCTGGAATTCAGAGCATTGGACATATTTCTGGACTTAAAGGCATTTGATGTTCTGCCTTTTTCAAAACATGCATGATACCTTGGTTAAGGATAATTACAATCCTTACCTGATCAATTGGGTAGCAAAATAGATGGTTGAAAGAAGGCAGTTGATAGTTATTGATAGTTGCTGTTCCAGTCCTCTTCCTGTATTAAATGGTATCCCTCAGGGTTCAGTCCTGAGACCAGTAATATTTGATATTACTTTCTCTACAGTTCCGAGGAATAACATGTGGTGGTATAATAAATATGCTGCTGATGATTGTAAACTGAGTTTTATAATAACTGAGAGAAATGATTATGGTAACAATGCTTGTTTTAGACTGAAGTAAGTAACTGGGCAAGCAGTTTGGGATTACATTTTTTACATAAATAAATGTAATACTATGTTTTTGGAAAACATCAAATGAAAGACATTACTGATACAAGGTGTTCAGCTATCTGTTGATAGTCATAAAAGCTATGAGGTAATTAGGAGTAGTCAAGAGAAATGTTACTTTGAGATAAGTCAGTATCTGATCCATTTACCAAATACATTAATTAAGCAAATTTTGGAGTATAACAATGTTTTTATTACTAATAACATTGAGTAACTGCATAAATTCGAATCAGTACTGGGAAAGTTTACTAGAAGAAAATATATCTTTGTCAAACCTTTGCTATGATAACAGATGTAAAATTCTATGTTTGTTTACTATCCATTACTGTTAATTAAGAGGCAACTTAATTCTGACTTATAAGGCTTTAGATAATGACATAATAGAAGCTGTTATGAACTTAGTTAACAGCAGTTGTAAAAAGACTCAAAACCATTCAAATTGTAAATATAAATTAATAAGTCATCAAACAAAAATGAGGGGAGCATACATTCAAAAAAATTGAAATACTTTGGAATAAGTTATAAAGTCAACCTTATTAAAACATTTGAAACTAATCTAGATGAATGAATGGGTAACTGGGTATGTGATTCATTATTTCGCGAGTCAGTGTTCTTTGATGGCCTTAGGGCCTGAGCAATGTAGAGTGAATATATGAGCATATAATGCGTGTGTGAGTGGGGAAGGAGGAATTTGGTTACAGTGTATTTATGAGTAAAAAGCTGGCCATAATTTCTTTCACTTACCAACATAAACATAGACCTTACACATGATCAGTGGTTATCTTTAGTGGTTTGGCAGAAAGAGAATGTGTGTGAAAGCAACTGCGCATTTCCACTGAGATGCAGAAAGCAGCATTACCATTTTGCAGTGCCCAACTCTGGTTTAGTTCTTGCTTATATCTTTTTCTGTACAGAGTCTGCATGCCCTCCCTGTCTCTGTGCATGTCTATTCATGTGCTCGGTTTTCATCTAGCACCTCAAAAATATCCAGCAGGTGAATTTGAATTCCTTTAGTTTGCCAGAAGGTGAATGTGCAGAGTGTGTGTGTGTGTGTGTGTGTGTGTGTGTGTGTGTGTGTGTGTGTGTGTGTGTGTGTGTGTGGTTTCCTATGAAACCATCGAATTTACACTACATCGAAAATGAGAAGATCGGGACTTCTATATTGAAATTGCAAACCATCGAAAACGGAAATCGTCGACTTCCAAAGCGTCGAAATGGAATGTCACAGCACTGGTGTATGTTTAACGCGACCCGGTAAGTGTGCGACAGTGACGGAGGTAGGAGTGGTCAGGTAAGTGAGTTAGGATTAGGGTGCAGGTAGGTGAAGTGTGCGTTAGTGTCGGAGCTTGGGCTAGGGGTGGGTAAGTGAGTTAGGGTTAGGGTGCAGGTAGGTGAAGTGTGCGATAGTGTCGGAGCTTGGGCTAGGGGTGGGTAAGTGAGTTAGGGTTAGGGTGCAGGTAGGTGAAGTGTGCGATAGTGCCGGACCTTAGGGTTATGGTTTGGGTCAGGGCTAGTGTGTATTCTATGTAGTGTAGTGTGTTGTTTACGTTCCGTGTGTCGGTGTTATGGTGTTCGGTGTTTTAAATGTCGACGATTTCTGTTTTCGCTGTTATGTACTTTCGATGGTCTAGTCTCGATGTAGTCATTCTCGATGTAGTGTAACTTCGATGGTTTCATAGGGAACCGTGTGTGTATATATGTGTAAAAAATATCACTGATTTTTATCTTTGCACACAAAATAATCCCATGCACATTCATATATCTTCTAGGTAGTAGTAAAAATATAGTTAACAAGTGATTTTATTTCAAAGTTAAGGTATAAAATATATCACTGAACATTCAGACACTTAAGAGCTTCTAGAGGTCGTGTCCTCCACAGTCAGACTGTATATGTTAATTTTGGCATAGACTTAGTGGTTGCCTCTGTTTTCAGTCACACCCAAACCAGCCCCACTCTGCGATGTATACAGGAGATTGCTGTAGCTTGTGTTTGAGGATCATGGTGATGTAGTCTTTACTTATTTGATTTTCATTACAATCCAACCTCAGAGCTGTGCACATGAGGTCATTATAGGTTTTGTTTCAGTTAAGGACTGTATTAATTTACTGTTTTCACAAACCTCAGAGGTATGCAAAGAGGGTACTATAACTTGTGGGTGGACAGTGTACTGCCTGGGAGCAACACACTAGAATACATTTTTGTGATCATTATTTTTTTCACTTTCCTCACAATCACACATCATTCATGTATACAAGTGGCTGCCTTTGGGAGGTAAGGGGTGACGAGTAAGTTGGCATGCTATCTGTATGTATAACAGAATTCACGTGCAATACATGTCTGTGGCCATTTGAAACATTGTTTTTATCCCAGTCTAACACCAGAGGGATACGCAGGTGATCATTGGCTTTTCTGGGCGGGGAGGGGGGCTCACAGTATTCCCATATCTGATTTATTTATCCTCTCAAATAATTCTCTTATTAGTTTATTGTGAGCTACTCTTTTGTCAGCTTTGAACATTAAGACTTGGGCCCAACTTATGTTTTTTTAATCAAACAAAAAAATAATAATAATATTGAAATTCTTTTCTTATTTATGAATTTTTTTCAGGCCACCACTGGATCAAAATGTTAGGAAAATGTTCTAAAACTAGTACAAAGCATCTATAACCCTACAGCTCACTCCAGAGTCCTGGCCTAATTGCATTATTTCCTTCACAATCATTACTGTGCTGCCTTGGTCAGGTAAGGTGTGTTGAAAAGATGTAAGGAAAAAAAATGAATAGCAACACTAAATTTCTTTTCTTAACCATCATTTTTGTTTCAAGTCATCACTGGATGAAAAGGTTGTGCAAAACTCTTTTGGAATACTCTTCAGATCATATAGAAAGCTCTGGTTCAGTGAAAAAAAAGCTAAAGAGTAAGGTAAATTGTGATTAAAAGAAAAAAGTAATCAATATGGTGTGTAGAGCCCCAGATGGAAGAAAACAGTGGAGAGCACTGGAGAATGTGTGTGGACGAGACAGCAGGCAGTGCCAAGGGCACCATTTCAACTAAGACCAGCCCTCCACATAAAGCTATTGCAATGCAGCAGCATTGCAACTAAATACCAGTCACTTGTGAATGTCTCTTTGTGAGATGGCCCAACATGTTGTGGTACTCAGGCCTGTTCTGATGTAAGAGCATTGTAGCTACAGTTCAATCCATGTGCACAACTCCTAAAACTTTGCAGCATAAACTAAAAGCTGGCATAGGAAGGCTGGCAGTGACATGGTGATACCTACACTGAAAATTAACTGGGACCCCTAACAGGACACATGCTGTCAGCCCCCAAAATCTAACACTGGCTATACCTCCTATACAGAAAGATAGGAGCAAGGTTATATTTATAATCATGTGCTTGGATCAGAGATATATTTCTAGGACAATGAAGGGAGAGTGATTAGAAAGTGTAATGCTGGAGAGATGAATATGAATATTTGATTATAAGTATATGGGTGAGAACAGAGGACTGATGAAACTTACTGGAGAGGGATGATGAGGAGAAGAGCAGGAGTCATAACTAAACTGATTAAGCAAACCAGATTATATCAGTCATGTAACTCATCTAAAAATTCCCAAAATACAATGCTTAGTATAGATGCATGTGTTTTATTTTGTGAACATATTTGGCATGATAGCCAGCCAGAGCCAGTTAACCTGAGATAAAAAAATGCTGCCCACTTCCACCCTATCTCCATCCTCCCTTCAGTTGGAAAATATTTGAAAAAACTAATCTACAACCAACTTATATCAAGCAGTACTACCTCCTCACTCTTAAACAACAAGGAATAGGGGCTGGCCAGGGAACAATGACAGCACTATGGTCACTTACAGATGACATACTTCTCAACGTGGGTAAAGAAAACCTTTCATAGATCTGATCAAAGCTTTTGATCTAATTGACCACCTCCCGCTCCTTCACTCCCTCCATATTGGGGTTAACCCTAACACTATCACCTGATTTCAACATTTATTAACAAGTATTTCAGAGTCAAAACAGACTCATCCCTATCACCTCTAGCATCTCTTACCAAATGAGTGTCCCAGGGATCTGTACTCATCCCACTGTTGTTTTCAGTCTTTATTTACAAACCACCCTCCAACCTCACTAACCTTCATTTTTGTCTTTATGCAGATGATATGATTATCCTTTGATCCAGTCCCTCACCTTTCAAACACAGCTTCAATCTGATCTCCACTCCCTTAATTCTTGGCTAAACAACCATAAGCTACTCCAAAACATCTAAAACAAAACATAATATTTGGAACCTCACAAAGGCTGAAAAAACTCCTAAAAATATCATAATTTCAGATCTCTGCTGTTCCCCTATAGAAACAACCACAATCTTCAAATACCAAGGTTTATGGCTAAACAAGTCACTAAACTTCAAAGTCACAAGGAAAAAAAATAATTTATCTGTTATTCTGGTCCTGGAAAATATCTAATTTTCTCTCCAGACCAGGTAGCGTTGCAATAGTCCTCCTTGTTCAACTTGAATACTAGCACCCCATCATAGCCACAGCCTCTTAAAATCACCCAGTGTACAGCTGAGGAAATTAAAGTGGAAGTTGAGCTTTAATGCTAAAATGCGGTGGCTATTTCTTTAAAAAATGGCAGTCTTGAGTGTACTTTGGCATTAGGTATGTGTGGGTCAGGTAGGGTAAACCTTGGCTGATCACAGCAAGAGAAGAGCTTGTAATTATTATTTTTTAATCATTTTATTCCAATCTAACACATTAACACAACATATTAACATTCAAAAAAAGGACAATTACACATACAAAAAAGACAAAAATAAAACTGTTTACAATAGTGTCTACTTTAAAGCAAGCCATATGATCCAAAGAAAACTCTAGAAGTATGTTAATTAACATAACTACTGTAAAATAAATTAAATTTTAATGAAATATTATATTCAAAGGTAGTCTTATTTGTTCTCATCTTCACAGTGATCATTCTGATATACGATGTTTGCAATGTTTATAAATTCCATAAACAAGGAAGTAATTTCATTTTCCAGTTTTTGTAATAAACTTTCTAGTAATGACAAAAGAGAAGAGGGTATTGGAGCATGTAATTATGATTGCAGTCAATGTAAATTAGGAAGAACAAATGAGTCATCACTGATGAAGTATACATCTCAAGTATAATGTTTGGATTTGGAGTTTTTCATTGAAAATAAAATAGGAGAGGACTCAAGAAACATAAGAAGGAAGCTCAGATAATAGACAGGTTGTATAATCTTGAAAGACTGGTGCAGACTGGAGTCTCTTTGGTGCAAGAAAGGAGAATGGATATATGACATGGATATAGGATGTTTAGGACACTGAAAGGAGAAGAAGCTTAAAAAAAACAAGGAAGAAGAAATTATAAGTAATGTGTATTCCATAGATGAAAAACAGGAGAAAAAAACGCAATAAATCATGATTCAGTGGAGAGTTTTTTTTAAGTACTTACAGACTGAAAGCTCTTTGTGTCCTATGTGCATTTTTTAAGAATTGATAGATAACTTGAAACCTCTTTGTAGCCTACAGGCATAGGATTATTTAGCATTTACTCAGCAGAAGAAAATTTTTGTTCTCTATTCAAAAATGTTATGTGTGATTTCTCTACAGTATATTATCAGAAGCCAGTTTATTTCCCAGACTTATTCAATACTTCAGAGAACCTTTTTAAACTTCCAGTAAAATGTCACAGTCACTCCCTTTCTCTTCCCTTGTCTTTTACACACACACACGCACACACACACACACACACACACACACACACACACACACACACACACACACACATACACACACAGTGTATATGTACACACCAAAATGAAAAGCACAAAGATAGATGATAGACTATGGGTCCTCTTAAGTCATAATAATATAATTTGCTGACTGGAACAGAGAAGGCAAAACTCATTACTGGAAATTTCCAATGACCTTTAAAAACTGACTTTGACATGGAAAAATAGCAGTCAGTATTATTTGTGCAACATTCCCTGGGGAAATTGCAGTGAAGAATAGAATTCATAACGGAAAGTTTATTGGCCTCCTAGAATGATTAATAGGGTGAAAAACTAAATATTTGATTTATAACTAAAAGAAACATGGTGATAATTTATGCAAAGAATCATTACATTTATCTGTTAGCAACAACAGTATTTCTAAATTAGCTAGTATAAACATTTGCCATCTAGCAAAGACTGTAGGGAAGTATCTGCATTTTTACAGGTGAAAAATGTGTTAGTCTGTGAGCAACCCAAGATTTAAAAAAATGACCTATTTCAGTAAATAACGCTTATTAACTTCTAATATTTTCATATTTAACATTGATTAAATATTACTTCCTCTCTCCGTGTGTGTGTGTGTGTGTGTGTGTGTGTGTGTGTGTGTGTGTGTGTGTGTGTGTGTATATATATATATATATATATATATATATATATATATATATACCTAGAAAAAGTGAGAGAGAGAGGTGTGTGTGTGTGTGTGTGTGTGTGTGTGTGTGTGTGTGTGTGTGCACGCGAGCGCATGTGTAGCCTGTGTGAGCACACATACATATACACAAAGATAGACATAAAGTCATAGCTATAGATATATAGTTACACATACAGATATAGATAGAAAAATAGATAGAGAGGCAGATACTCTTCAGAAAAGTACCCTAATAAATTTAAATATGGGCATATAATGTCATACCTCTAGCTAACATGAATTTTGACTATTTTGCCAGACATTTGGATACATATGATTTATTTACTTGCATTTTCCTAGTTGTTATACTATTTATGTTAAGTGAAGTGTGTTGACTTTTCAAGAAAAGAGTCATTTACATAAGATGTCATGTCAGAAGTCAATGTTTGAATGTCTTTCAGTTGCACATATTCTAAGCTCTTGAAACATGACATGCCTGGTGCTGGAGGCAAATACTGAGCTACACTAACACAACACCCACATAACTCTGTGTGTGCTAATTTTCTCCCACTGTGAGATATATGTTATGTTTAACACATTTTACTTGCAGAAAATGATTTAACAACTAGCTAAACCAGAAGCACTACAGTAAAGACTCATCTTAAGAGATGACTGTCATAGTTCATTGCACGTATTGTTTTAGTAGGTTATATTAATATAACATAAATATAACCTACACAAATTCAGTGTAGTATGGTGATCATGTCAGTAAAACAGGCCCACCCATTATTTCAACAAATACCATTTGATGTGTTTTCTTTGTCAAGATGCAAAAGTGTTTGTAAAAGATTATGCCATCGCTTTAAAATGATTGCTTAATTCATTTAACCAGTTGTATGTCTAATGATAACAAGCCAGTCTAGAACAGGAAGAATAAAATAAGTACCATGACCACAAATAAAAATGTAAAAAAACAGAGTACTGCCGAATGTGGTTTTCAAACCTTGGAAGAACAGCATGGAATATCTACAGCAGAGGATTTGCTACACAGTAAGTCATGTTCACACAAACTGCATAACAGAAGACATGTCCAATCATAAATTCACATAATTCACACTGTAAGATAAAAATGGTTTGAAATGCATAAATGAGACTGGTCATGATTATTTAAGAAGCAAATGATTAAAGTACTGCAAACACAAACTATCTTGTTAGCACATATTAGCCCTTACAAAATTCAGAATTTTTTTAAGAGTAACTGCTCCAGCCAGACATTTAAATTATTTGCAGTAGGGAAATTCAACTATAAGATGCCAATTTTTGGTTAGCAGAATCCTTAGTGCATTTACTACTTACTTGTATTATACAAAATCTATCAAAGGTAACAGCAAGTAACGGCCACTCGTGTTGAATTCTCCATTACACCATATGCCTGTAAAATCATTAGGATAAAGGTATGCCATATTCATTGTATAATGTTTAAAACATGCATATATTCTACACTATAATGTTTCATATATACTTACACACCTATAGTCTAATGTATACAATATTCTCTCTCATATATAGGTACATGTTTTAATGCTAACTGCACACACCATATAAAGTGCAAAGTAAAAACAAACTGGCATACTCTGTAGATACACTATGTTTGTTCACAGAACAATAAACAAACATGGCTCATATTGTTTGGTGCATTTAAGTCATTTGTTGTAAGCGATCATGCACTATAAATGATTCCAGGATGAAAACCAAAAAAACTGCACTCAGGAACTGAGTAGAGAAAATAATATATGTTAACATCTCACACAAAGCCCAACAAAAGCATTTCAGTTAAACACTTTCTCCCCGCTCAAATGGACTTCATCAGAACTGAATGGTGTGAAAAAAACAGCTTTTTATACTTATCCAGCTAAATTAATTTATTGATTATCCAATTAAAATTTTAAAAAATACACCAAATTGATCATAATTAAATCAGTAAAAGTAAAGTAAGCACAGCACTTTTAAAAAAAGTAGGAAGAAATATTAAAGTAAAACTGCTTCCACTAAAAAACTGGATATAACCATTAGTACAACAATCTAAGCATATCCATATAAATCTATTTTTTGTGAAACTTTCAATAAAACCTGTATGATATTAATTAATACAGAGGACTGTCACATAATGGTCAGTGACCTAAAACTGGGCATTTATATTTATAATTTAGCTGCCTATGTTTTAACACAGAATTATTAGACATATGTTCATTTAACCCAGGTGAAGAGGTTGCATTCAACCTTAGTTACCTCATAATTTCTCTAAATACAATATTCATTGTCCACCCCTTTGATCTACACCAACAGCTTCCAGTATACCAAATGATTTGTTTAAATTACTACATGTTGAACTATTTTTATATAAAGCACTGTTAACATTCTGCTTTCCAATGGCATAGTTATGCTCCTAGATCCATTTATGGAATGCTCTTTCTGTTTTGCCCACATAGAAGGAGGAACAACTTTTACAAACTGTTAAGTATATCAACCCATATGTACCACAGTTACCATCTAATAGGTTTAATTTAGATATGCAATAGTTGCTGAGATTAACCTGTCCTTTTGTTAAAATAAAGGGGCATTGTTTACAAACCCACATTTTTGCCCCATATCCTTTATTTCCAGAATTAGTGGACTTATTAATTTCTAAACTAGATTTTTTATCCCTTCCCATTTTCATATAGAAAGTAAGGCTTGTTTCCTATTAATTTGAATACTGTAGCATTAGTTTTAAAAATAGACCATTTCCTTTTTACTATGTCCTTAATGTATTGGGAATCATTATTCTATTCTAAAATAAAAGACCTACAAAAGTCTTTGTGAATATTTTGTATCACAGCTCTCTCAGTTTCTCTGGAATCACAATTCAGCCCGCCATTTCCAAGTAGTGGGGTATATTTCTTCTCCCATTCAACTTCTTTCATAGTTCTATCTATTGATTCCACAGGGCATTTCCTCTGCAGTAACATATCTTGTAATTATTTTTTTTGCTTTCAGTTTTAAATCAAGTCATGTTAGATCACATCCTGGCTATATGGACAAACTGACCCTTAAACTAAATTTCTCTTAAAAAAACAAGGATGGTAACTATTTCATTAATTCAATTTCTGGGAGTGCTGTTTTGGTTTTCATCATGAAATCATGTAGTGCACAACAAATGACCTACTGCACAATTACACTTTCCCTTTGTGGTTATACTTTAAGCATGTCTTACAACTGAGCTCATCATCAGAATCATCTCTGTTATTAGCACATTTCACCAGTTTATCTGAATCCCCTGTAAATCATCAAAGCTGATATTTCTTTAAACCTGACATTTTGCACCCCAACTAAATTAAATGTTACACACTACACCGACAATGCATAGACAATTGCACCATCTAAAATTTTACCCACTTGTAGCATCCAATTAACAAAAATCTATGCTTTAGCAAAAAAAATAAATAAATAAATAAAACAGAGAGCATGCCTCCTATTCACTGCAGTGTAAAAAAATAATACATACACATCCTACTAAAGAATCAACTCCCTAGAAATGACACTAATTTGTTTTAGAATGATGAAAAGCTCCTGCCTCTCAATTTATTTGCTCAAGATTTCTAGACAATCACAAAGTTGAGGGACAAAGACCAAAAATCTGTGACAATTTTAAATATTACTCTAATTTACTTAGAAAGTTAATAGAAAAACAGATTTTACATCAAAATGTATTTTCTGAAGAATAAGACGTATGAAACTCTAATGTCTGACATTATTGGCTGACTGTAACCCTCATTAACTCACCAGAAAATCTAAACGTTTCTATCGACACAAAAATATTTGACAAAACCATGACCTTTAAAGAGGTATGGTGCTGCTAAACAACTGGAGAGTTAACATTTCATGCAAAGCAAACATAATTCATATTAACCAAACTAATTAAATATTTACTTAACACAAAACTAAACTATAATAACAATCCTAACAAAACACTCACTAAATACTAAACTGCCTCAAATAAATGAACTGTCACATCATTAACATTTATTTTTGAATTAGACAGCTCTGTGATGTACAGTTATAACAAATGGGATATGAGCTAAATAATTTAGGTCAGAAAGTGGCCCAGGCAATGGAGGACCCAGCTAGAGTGAGATAAGCCTGAAGTGGCCACTGCCTGCTCCCACATCCTGGTGGGAGTATGTGATCCACCACAGCAGGTACCTCATCTGATGGACGTTAGGATGTAGGAAGTTGTTTAAGGACTGAGTATGCAGTTACATATCAATATAACCAGAATCAGAGCATGCATGGAAACATGTGTATACCAAAGGGCAGGCAATGCAAGCTACATAGCAATCACCAGAAGGGTTAAGGGGATCCAAGCACCAAAAGGGAAATGGAGTAGAACTAAGAAAAAGAAAAGAAAAGAACTTTTACCAGGATGATGGTGTCTTGTGACTGCCTCTCATCCATAGGAAATGATTGGCTGACTATGGTTTGACAAGACTAAAGGACAGCAGGCAACAAGAATCAGATATAAAAATACTTCAGAACTAGACTTTAAAGCTATCTGTGAGATACTAAATTCACAAAAAATATATTTTATTTATGCATTTATTTAACATTTGTTAACGGGGTTAATCTGGCTGGGCAAGAAGCCCTTTTTCAGCAGAGGTCCTGAGGAGAACCACTCCAGACATAAGCGAGTAAAAAGCATTTATACATGCACAACTTATTAAAAAATAAAACAACAAGTACAAAATTCACATTTACAAGCATACAGAGTATGGAGGGTCAAAAGTAAATCAAGACTTTTTACAAAGATTTAAACAGTAGCATAAGCAAACAGAGTATGAGCTTTAATTACAACGTTAGAGAAAGATAAACCAGGTTAATTAGTCTAGCAATTAAGTTCACTATTCAATTTACCATGAGTACAAAAATAATATAATTATGTCCTTAGACAAATTGGGATGAGGTTAGTATAATACAGAAAAGGAGGAGACAGGAAGTTGGGGAGGAAAAGGTCAGGTGTGAGTAGGACAGGGGCAGGTTCACTTGTTTAACATGTAGTCTTTTAGGGATTTTTTAGAAAATAAAGTTGTCAGTGATAGATATATCTGTATATAAATATATAAATATATATAAAAAGTAATATATATACATATATATATATATATATATATATATATATATATATATATATATATAAAATCTGTAAAGCCCGATTCTGCAGAAACAGACATGTAATGAGGGTAAGTGGGAAACCCTACTGTAATTAATAAAATATACAGAAAAATAAGCAAATGAAACACATTAATATTTTTTTGTATTATACATAAAATGTCTTCCACTGTATGATCTGGAAACTCAGATTATGAACCATGAAGTTACCACTCACCACAGAACGGTTTATCTACATAGAGTTAAAGCACATGTTTAGACTCAACTTTAACCAAAAACTAAATACCAAAAATGGTGAGTCAAAAAAGCTAAAAAGCACACCAAAAAATCCTGCAGACCCAATGTCAGGTTGGTTCTCCCACACACCTCCCCTAAATTACATATACCAATTATGTGATCATACCACAGTGGAAAGAAAAAAGACAAAACCCTTGAAAACCCTCTGCCAGCATTCACAATAAAACACAATGAAGTGAAACCCACTGTGACATTTAATTTTCAAACTAAGGTTTCTCAACCACTAGTTCTTCAGTGACCTGTAGGCAAGCCCCCAAAATTTAATTCCCTAAGACTATAGTACAAAATATTCAATGCATTATATTTATATCCCCCAGAATTTTATACAGATCAATACGTAGATAGATCAAAGAACATGACCAGTCAATTAACATTCCATCAAATATCATTTGTTACCAAATGGAAGGATTTCTCAGATTTTAATGATTTCTTTTGGAGACATTTTCCTCATGAATACCTCCCACTATGCATAGATAGACCTTGTACACCAGCCCTGAAATATAAATAATTTAATACCCAGAAAAACTTGGAAAAGATTACAATTCAAATATTCAAAGTCTCTTTTCTATGAACTGGTCATAAATCAGTGAATCTCAAAGGAACAATTACCAAGAAGACCACTGAAAATATCTCTCAGTCTAAACATATCCATCTATGGATCTGCATCAGTCTATCGAATGATCACATAAATAAAGCTAAAAAGAATGGGATGAGAAGATTGTAATCACACAAGAACAAATGTTTACAATGTCAAAAGTCATAACAATGAAAAAACAGCTGCTCCATTTAAACACGATTTCAACACAAAAATGTAGTTTTTTTTACATTTTTGCAGGGGGCAAACCACCCTGCACCCCCCACATCCCCTGCAAATTATATATACCAACTCCGATATCACACTACAGCAGGGAAAATAGTAAATTTCATCATCCTCACTGTACTGTGATCTCCATTCAGAAGCTCCAAGTGGTATGAGATATCCACATCTGTTTTTTTGTTGTTATACCTTTTGGCATTGTAGACATTTGTTCTTGTATGATTACGATATTCTTGTCTTGTTCCTTTTAGTTTCAGTTATGTGATCATTCAATAGACTGAAGTAGATCCAAATTCAGAAATTAGGAAGTTGGTTGAAAGCACCTTTCGATTCAGGTAAAACTGGTTTGAAAGACTGTGTCCTTTATGAAGTTTCTAAGTTTCTGCTTCTTTTTCTGTATGTACAATAAGAGCTTGCACCACTATGGGTCCCCTCTGCTCAGCCTTAATTATTTTATGGTGGCCTCTGCTGTATTATTTTATACCACACTAATAGATTTACTGAGCATAAATATGGTACATTTTTCCATGCCAAAAAAAATCCTGAGTTAGACCTTTCACTGCCTAAAATGCCATTAATTGAGCAAATAGTTAATCTAACTGGAAAGATGGAACACCTGTGGAGAGATATGGAAGTTTCATGGGAAGCACATCTGTATTTGTTCCTGTAACAAGCAAACAAAAAAAACAGGGTCCAACCATCTGTATAATTGAAGAAATTTTGTTTTACATCTGTATAACTGGTTTAGTCAAAACAATGCAAAGCTTTCAAGTCAACAAAGACTCTTCTTCACTGTTACAAAACCAACAACACTTACACCATATTTAAATCATGTTCAAATTAAAACCAGTCTATCATAATAAAAAAAAATCACATGACACTAATAAAAGCAGTGTAATATAAGTTAAAATGACTAATAATTTATAATTCAATGCAGCATAAATAAACATGAATATACATAATCACATATAAACATTAAAAACAGATCAGACTTAAGTCTAGGTGACATAACTCTATAATTTAGAAGAGGTTTCACACTATTCTTTTTGTTAAGGCCAGGTGGTCTATCCGCTCGGAAATAGTTAATCCATCTTTATACCATAACCTCTGTTCCTGTAACAAGAAGAGGCTACTACCTCAGACTCTCACTGCTGCATTTGAGGACCAAATCTATGGTAATGCCAAAAAACAGTTCCACCTCTTGAGCATCTAACCAAGGAAAAAGACTCAAGGTGTATTTGGAATATTAACCCCACCAGAAGGCATGGGACTGGAGTAACTGGGATAGAATCCTCTCAGCTGAGTTAACAGACATGCCTTTAAAAGTTTTCCTGGAAAAATGGGACTGAATATCAAAGCTATCATAGTTAAAAAAACACTGTTAGCTCAAGCTGTTATCTCTGAGACATAAGCTCTGAAGATTTGTAGGTGGACACTTTTTCTTATCAAAATGGTAGGATATCATTCATGTGATTTAAAATACATACTGTGGCTATGGTTAGATACTTAGAGTCGACATACTAAAAATAAAATGACAGAAATATTAGCTACTGATAAACAATGACAGAAATATTAGCTACTGATAAATTTGAAAGTGCTTTCCCTGCTGTTTTAAGAAATGAGTGTTTCAAACTGATTCTAAAAATGCTGACTTTTTTCTTGCACCAACACTGAAATTGTTATGGAGTGAAAAAGTGAACAGTCTAAACATGATAAAGCCTGTATTAAACAATGCTAACACACCTGAGGTATCATCTGTAGACATACTATGTTTAAAATGCTGGGAAAGTGCTCACATGGCTACATTTTGTTGTAGTTCTTTATAACACTGTTCTACTTTTGCAGACTGCAACCAGTGAAAAGTGTACTGCTAATGATGTTCTACGCATGGAATACAATACATACCTGCCAGTCTAGTTGATTCAGTTTTCTGCTGCTGCTTTTGTGCTATTGCAGAATTATTTAAGTCTAATATCTTAATTGATGTCAAGAAAATGCAGGGATTATGAGGCTACACCTATAAAGGTCACAATATGTTTGTAAAAGGAACCTTACTAAAAAGCAAGCAATTGAAGTAATCCTCATTCTTGGAAATAAGAAACAATATCCCATTACTCAAGTAGAAATATAAACTTGGTTTAGAAAGACAGCTTGTCTTGTCTCTGTAATACCCAATTTAGCACATGACATGATAAAAAGGAATGATTTTCTTCACTTTAAAGATTACTAAACACAATAGGAAGAAGACAATCTATTTGGCACACTGCCTTATCAGTATGGGGAATGGAAACAAAAAGTGAAGAAAGATACAAGCATAACTCCATCTAATCCAGAAGAGATAGGGAAAGGCAACAACCAGATGCATTCATAAAAAATGTTATGGCTCCAACAAAGATCAACAAAGATCCAACAGAGTTCAAATGGCAAACGTGTACAGGAATTTGTCTAACGACATAAAAAGAGGAAGAACTTACATTATTTAAAAAGATAGTCTAGCATACATCTACAGCAGAGCAGCCTGCAGGAGTAGAACCAGTAGAACAAAAAGAGTTACACTGTAAAATTTTACAACCTGAAAAAGTTACAAAACAGTGCCATTGCAGGCTGAAAGTGCTGCAGAGCAGAGACTGGAAACGAATATCAAAATGAAAGACAAGAAAACATTCACAGAAAGGGTATATTCTAAGGGAATAAAGATAGGGAGTATCAAAACTACACAACCAAACAGAATTCTAAACAGAAGGTCCTATAAGTGGAGAATTCAAAGCAGCAGGTGATTGTTGTAAAGGATAAACTTATCAGTAAGATAGTTTTCAGTAATGAAGTTGAAGAGATAGAAACAGCATTTGTTTCTAAATACATTTCTGTCACTGTAAGATGGAACACACAAATAATGAAAGGTTCCTGGCAACAGGTATCTATATGTAAGAGGATGAGTAAAACAGAAGAAAACATCCTTTGCCAAAGGAGAATAACCTGGAGAAGAAAAGGGACAGTGAGAGAATTGTGTTCACTCATATTGAGACAGAGAGATAGCAACCAAGTTGGGCCTAAACACAGGAGTCTTGAACAGAAAATAGCTGATTCTTTAAATCAGGTTCATAAAGGAAAGGATCTAGAAAAATAATAAGGTGAAAATAGCAAGTAGTGCTAAAAGTACTAGTATGAGTTGTCTGTCTTAACAGATGAGTTAAACAGCAAGACCCCAGGGCCTTTTTTGGTAAGAGAGGAGACAGTGCATTCTATTTCACAACAGACTAACCATGAAGAAACTCCAGACCCTGCTGTTCTCCAGGTAAGCCTGATAAACTTTAAAAACATTTTAATAGGAATTTGCTACCTTAAGCTGATCAAGGAAAAATATAGTTACACTTGTAGGGCAAGAAAAAGAACAGTGTTTCCACTTCTTAGTCTTACTTTTGGAGTTACAGCAGAGAGTTGATTATCCAAATGTTGATTATCTGAAACGTCAGTTATTCAAACCCAGCCTTGCAAAGGTTTGAGTCGAAAATATCATAAAGTCTGAATATGTAAATATAGGTATTTGTTTGTGAACATTTTAATGAACTAGTAGCCCACTTGTGTGTGAAAAATATTCTTTACTGTCCACTGGACTTGCTGAATAGTTGAAAAGTGTATTCTCTGAGTGCAGAAAAAAACAAGATTATAGAAGTTTTTTATCCAGTTCAATGTATGTTTGATTATCCAAACTACCCTTGGTCACAATTAGTTTGGATAATCAACTCTCTACTGTATGATTTATTTTACAGAGTAAGTAAAGACAGAGAGGAAGCATTATGTCAGCTACTACTGCCCAAACCTTTTAGAAAATTTGTGACAAGACTAACACATACTCATGAACATGGAGGACACCTACGATCAGAAAGACTAAGGCACAGATTCTACTAATATTTTACAGGTTCATAGATTAGTGCTAGGTTAACTGCCCTTGTAGGCAATTTTAAGCCTGTGCAATTAACCCATGTGAGAATCAAACCCCAGTTTGGTATTGTTAATGGTGGCTGATGCCTACTTAACCTGGTGGACTTCTTCGGGAAGATCACTAAAACTATGTACAACTATGGGCAAGGGTAAAACAGTGCACACTGCCTTTCTCAATCTGACCAAAGCATTTGACACAATGCCTCACTCGGGCATTGTAGATAAACTAACAAAATAATAATAAACCAATATGTCACCCAATGGTTAGCCAGCTAGCTTACTCATATATGAGGTTAGGATAGAATAATCCACCACCAAATACAGGCCAGTTCCTAGCAGTGTCCCACAGGGATCGATACTGGGGCCTCTCCTTTTTCACATCTGCTTTTCTGAAGTCAAGGCAAACATCAAGGGCCTCTGGTTGACCAAGTTTGCAGATTACTGCAAACTAGGTATTGACACTTCTTCTTCTTCTTTTGGATTTTCCCGGTTAGGAGTCGCCACAGTGGATCACCTTGTCTGCTCATGATTGGCAGTGGAGATTTACGGTGTCAAGTTGCCAGCCCGGCACCCAACCTTCCACAGAAGGCACACACATGCACACACTCACACCTAGGGCCAATTTATAGTGTCCAATCCACCTGCAGCATATCTTTGGGATGTGGGAGGAAACCGGAGCACCCGGAGGAAACCCACTCAACCACAGGGAGGACATGCAGACTCCGCACAGAAGGCACCCCAGCTGAGGATCAAACCGGAGAACCTCTTGCTGTGAGGTGGCAATGCTAACCACTGCACCACCATGGTCGCCCTAAACTAGGTAACCCCTCTTGAAGGATATCTGTGTCTTTAGGGAATTCAGTGTCAAGACTAGATATTGACACTGAATTCCCTAAAGACACAGATATCCTTCAAGAGGGATTGATACAGACAAACATCAGGTGCCAAAGCAGACATAAAATTCAATGCAAAACAAATGCATAATAGTACCCTATGGACAGATGGCCACCCTTAGAAATTACCACATTGATAGTAAACTCCTAAAAGTTGATCCAGTGGTCAGGAACCTGGGAATGCATGTTGACAGTAACCTGACCTTTGACTACCATGTGTCTACCGCAGTGAGAAAACCATTGCATGTTGCACAACTTATAAGATGCATGACATTCATGTTCATGGAGTTAATTGTTCCAGTGTACTCAACTCTCATCAAACCAGTCATCAAGTACAATGCACTATTTAGCATGTACCTGATTAGGCAATTGCAACAGCTTGAGAGACCACAGAGATTCATCACAAAAAGAATACAAGGAGTAAATAACAAGTGCTATGTGGCCCATTTCAAAGCCCTATCCCTTTACTTGGTCACCTACAGACTGCTCTACAGTGATCTATGTCTGGCTTTCAAACCATCCTCTGATCCCATATTGATGGATTTGTTGCACATCTGCAAATCAAACAGCATGAGAAATACCTGTTTTAAGGACCTAAACCTTGTCTCTGACATAAACAGGACAGGTTGGAGCAACAGGTATGTGTCTCAAGGATTACCCCTTCTCTCGAATAGGCTTCCCATCCATGTGAAGGGAAGCTCAACCCTAACTCTGTTCAAATGTCACTTGGACCAATGGATGGGAAATTGCAAATTTACATTTAATTTGGCACCTATATCCCTAACGTACATGGGCAGCCTGTGAATGCTTGAGGTGTACAAGCTAATATCATGACTGTAAAATTTCTTCAGGTATTGCTACATCAGCAATATTTTGGCAAATATGTATAAAGATCCTTGGGGTATTGACACATGTCAGCAATATTTTGGCAAATACGTGATAAGCTTGGCTAGGCTTAAAATGGATCTTGATCCCATAGCTTAGTAATCACCTACGAACCTATAAAAGGAGGGCTATAGCTCAGTTAGTCAAAAAAAAAAGGTCTATCAACGCAGTAGGCATTTGTGTCTGGAATAAGTCTTCTGCTTCCGTGTTCTCTAGCAAAGAAGGAGACATTCCAGGATAAACTGTAGAAGCTTGGGCATCTTCCACTAGGAATCTTGAAAGAAGGAAGATGGTTGAAAGCACTTTTAGGCGGTTTAAAAACTGTTATGAATAAGTAATAACATGCATTTTTATTTCCTTTGTGGGACTTGTAGACACAATACTTTATAGTGTTTGATGCTTCACCTGCATATACAAGAAAATTGTTTATACACACACACACACACACACACACACACACACACACACACACACACACACACACACACACACACACACACACACACACACACACACACACATAATGTCTTTTACATTGACAATACAATGTCAGCATGCCTATGAGCATGCGATGAAGATTAAACTTGTAGCAAGCAAACTACAAATCATTTTTTTGCAGGAGTGCAAACTCCTACCACTCCCTGCTAATTATTTATTCCAGCTCAGAGAAAATTCATAAACCCTGGGGGAAGGACATATTCCCCAAAACTGGGGATTGTCAGTCTTGCACATCCATTGGACATCTGTTTTGTCAACCAAAGCATGCTGACAAAACAGAGGTCAACATTAAGATCTTTCAATATTTTAACTAAAACCACATATATACGTATATATGGACATACTTAATCTAAAGAGCATAATGTTCACAGGAAAAGAATTAGAAAAATGTCTAAACACAAAACATCTAAACACAAAATAGCAACAAAATCTAACTACATCCATAATAAACAATGCATTTGCAGGAGGGCAAAGCCTCTTGCACCCCCCCATGTGGGAGGTTGCACACCACATACCTCCTGCTAAATAATTATATATACTGACGCTGAGGTCACACAACAATGCGGCAAGGGCATAAAACCTTACCTAGTATAATTTCTGATTTGTCTGTATTTTTTATTTAGATATTTTTTAATTTTAGATATTTTCTGTTGATATAATGCTGTTTAGATTTTACACCCGTGTATATGGGGTTACATGCAGTCAAACAAACGCACAGTGGGTTGAGTATAAAATGCTGCCTATCAGCTAAATAAATGGATTGCTAGGCATAAAGGTTCTCTTGTTTTTTGGAGAACATCTCCATACCATGGTGATTAGGATGCATCCTTACCTTGTATTTGTGTAAACTTAGGCCACTAGTTGATAACACCTCTAGCTATTCACCTTATGAGGACAGCTGCCCTTGTTAGCAGAATTGTCTTGTCTGCCTGTAGTATGACACAATGCCATGGTGACCATGGTGGCTTACATAGCACGTGCTGGTGCACCTACCCCACATGATATACTGACTCAGGAACACCCAGGCACACTTGTACACACATTAGATTATCTCTGATGACCAGCAGTGCATGACAGACACTAGTGTCACACATAACTCACTGAGGGCATTGATAATATGCAACTGCAATCTTACATGCACATCTTCCATTTGGCCAAATCATATCCTGTTCCTCCTCATCCTTATGCCTAATGACATCACGGCACACTTTGCAGATGGTTAGCCCATCTGTAGGCACCTGTATGGCTGATAGTCAGTCACAGCTAAGATGCTAATGTTTTTGTTTCTCTCTCTCTCTCTCTCTCTCTCTCTGTCTCCCTGTCTCTATCTCTCACTCTCTAACCATCCCATATATTTGATGTTTGTTGTTTTATATTTTTTATTCTCTGTAATATAATATTGCAATTGTTAAACTTTTGGTGTAATAATTGTTTTAAATTTTTACTTTATTATGTATTTCTTATGCTTTACCATTGAACCAGTGAATAAATCAATGAATGAATAAATTGTTTTTATCTATTTTAATTAGTATTTTCTGCAGTGTCAGCTGCAGCTGTGCCTGTGATGTGCCAGCAGTCCCCTCTGTCATCCTGCCCTCCCTTCACCTACTGAGTCTCCACCTGAATCTGAGTCTGGTTTTCATTGTGTGACATGTGTCACACAATGAGGGGCGACTTGGAGGGTTCCTTGGTGGTGTGTGGTGTAGATCACCAATGAAGGTTGTTTTCACACCCATTAATAACACATCTGGTAGGTTAGATTATGTTACAGGGCAAGAGTGAAAGGAAGTGATTGCGGTGCTTGTACACTGCTAGATAGATACCTGAAGTGACCACATAGACATTAGTAGTGTTGCACTACTGCCTGGCAAAGACTAGCACGCCATCTGAGGCAGGGCCCAGCATGGAGACATTCACAAAGGGGACCTGACCTCTACAAAAGCCTACCCTATGCAGTGTGAATGGGAGATGGGACCGACCCTATCCGCAATCATGGTGTTACCCTACCTTGTATGCCACCTCCTTCTCTTGTTTCTACTTCAATCCACCTAATCACCAGATGTCCACCCCCTGTCAGTATGTGTTTATTCATTGGTCCCCACTTGTGTCAGTATCTCCTGTGTTGCTCTTTCTGAGCATTCTGCATTTGTTTGTTTGTTTGTTTACTTGGTTTTGCTTGAATCACTATATCCTCTTTCCTTTCCTTGCCTTCCCCTTGTATCCTTCCCCATCTACACTTGTTGAAGAAACTAAAAATGTGCACTTGTCCCAAACAAGTGCACAGCCTCTTTTGCCACTCAGCTCCCACTCTTTCCTTCCCTTTGTCCTTCTGTATCTTGTTCTGCTTGCTCTTCCCCTTTGACTTTCTTTTGCTCCTATTTCCTCCTCACTGAAGTTAACAAAACTTTCCAAGATCTTGCTGGGAGCCACATATTGTGGTTTGTAGCAAATCTCGTAGCATCACAATTTCGAACATGTACACACAAATACTCATATGCATGCAACATTTCCCCTACTGCTGTTCATGGATTCTGACAAAACAGCCTCAATCCTGTATCTGCCAGCAGTGTTATTTATATGGGTGGATTTCCTAACTAGGTAATAGTTCAAGCACTAAATACTGCTTTCATAATTAATAACTACTTTAGATCATCTTACTGCTTGGCATCATAGAGTTAATCCTTATAATATGGCCACATTGGGCATGTTTCTGAATCCTAGGTGCTAACATTTCTGACAGAATGGTATGCTCTAATTCAAATAATATTGAAAGGAAAAAGAGGGATATATTTATCATACCGATATCTGCATATTGCTAATTTGTTCGTGCAAGTATGCACACACCTTTAAATAATTGCCAACTTACAAATTCATTCCTGGAGGGCATTTCTTAATTATCAAAACAAGATAACAAGACATGGTAAATGTATGTCATCCCATATAGAAATATTATAGAACTAGTCATGTGTCTTTCATGTTTATTTTCTACTTTTGCAAACTAGATCAAAAGACAAGTTTGTTTGTTTGCATTGTTTAACTGGGAAGCTCAAGCTGTGCTGAGTCCATTTTCAGTTAAGGTCTGCAGAGAACCATGTTCAGCTGCTACTCCTCTGCTACTAGAAAACAAAGTAAGTCCTTTTTTTTTTTTTTTTGTATTTCCTTTCACTTGCACATTTGGTGTTGTTCTTCCCTTTTAACACAGCACCTCCCATGAGGCCCTATCTAGCCTATTATTGCCCCTGAAACTCTGACCATCACCACATTGCCCCACACCCTAAGTCTTGTGAAGCCTTGGGTGCAGTGAGATAGAGTGTGACCTAAGGTAGGGAATCCAACAGCCATAGGCTGACTACTGCCTCATGTTCCTTCTATGTAGCCATATGGTCAGCAGTAACATTGGCTAATGACAGGAGGCCAGAGAATCACTATAGGCATTCGTGAGGTATTGTTACTTTTTCATATAGCCGTTTTCAAACTTACATGGTGACATTATCATTGAAACTATGACTATCATGAGGAGTGGATATTTGAAAATTCCTGCTCTGGGCCATAGGGGAGTAATGCCTCCAAGCCTGCCCACACAGTAGATTGGCCTATGTCCATTGCTATTGCTACCCAAAGTCATTAAATTAGCTACCCTTTGCCCACTCATGTTCCAACACCTTAGATCCAGTGCAATTAGGGAGGATGCACAGTCCTGAGCCCCTAATAAAATACAGATTACCTGGATCATAATCAGGCCTGTATTTCTCTACACCACCAATGAGGATAAGTATGTACTCTTTTGTACACATATATAATAGTTAAGATAGTAGAAAACAATGGTACTGAACAAATAATCTTGTTATACATTTCAGATTTCCTCTCCTTAGTCCTTGCCTCCCATTAGCAAAGAATGTCAATATGGTGCTGCTTCATTTTACCTATCCTGGTAATACTCACTAGAATGATGGATGCCAGTGGCTTTACAAAGAGCTCAGGTCAGCTCATGCCAGCCATCTGCTTTCCAGAGCTGCTCATCATAACTGCCCAGAAATTGACTCTTTGAAGTGTCTGTTCAAGATGAACAGGAAGATCATACACTCCCTGGTATACAAAACCAGAATCCCATCTGTATCCATGGCTATGTAATCAGGCCCACCTAAGGCACAAAATGCTAGCTCTCAATCATATGGATCCATGTTTGTGATATCATGCAACATAACTATGCTTTGTGGTTCTAGACCATGGCCGTACCACGGCACTGTGGTGCTACAGGTATGTGCAGGCCATATACACAAATATAGAGGTCACATGTTTCATGGTTACTATATTATGCACTGCTGACACTGGCATGCTTTTATTAGAGCACTATACAACAGCAGTGATTCAGAGAACATGTCTTTAAATGGCTTCATTTGCAAAGCTGCATAGCTGCCATGATAATTGACACTAATAATAAAGCAGTAATGTCATTTTGTGCAACACTACTTGCAGCTATATAAGTCTGAAATATAGCTATTTCAGTAAAGTCTCTGGAGACACAGTGCTTTCCAGACTTATAGAAGGAGCACTAGGTAGTAAAATACTTCAGCACCAGTAACAGCAGAATATGTGCTGGATGTCAGTGAGAAAGAAGCAGAAGTCATGGTGTATGTATAACTGGGAACTCAAGATACTGGCATACCACTGTACTACCTGCCTGTGGGTAGAGAGAGGCTGTGCATAGGATTATCTGCAGCTAATACTAAGTGTAAGGGGGGGGGCAGCCAGAAGTATATGAATCCATAGTATGCCATGCACACACACTCAGGCTGACATACTTTGTCCACAGGTATAACGGTTCTGTCATGGCCACCTGAGTGAGGCAACACCTTGAAGACTTCAGTGAGCACAGATAGAAGTACTACTGCAGTGCAGGCCCTCTGCATATATATGGCTTGTGTCTCCTAGGCAAAGGTGCCACAGACAAGTATTACCGAGAGCAGATTTGACAGAGGGTGATGCATGATTTGAATGCTGTGGTCTGCTAGAATTGGTCTCTCCAAGAGATGTGGCAAAGGTTAAATGATATGATGCTCGGTGCAGAGGAAAAGGCATTGTGACAGGCCAATGCATCACAAAGGGTGGACCGCCGACATTAAAGTGGCTCACTGAGATTGAAGAGTACTTGCTGTTACTCACCAGCCAGGGAAGTGTCTCCTCATATCTGAGGTAAATTGGATATGGGATCTGTGGTGACACCAGCCATCTGTGTCAGTAGGGCAAACAACAGGTTAGTAATGTTCATTACAATGCAAAACACACACTTCATTGCACATTTGAAGTGAAGGATTAACCAACAGCCACCTACATATCTGTCCTTCCAGACATCTGTGGTTTTCAATTGCAACAACCTGCATGACAAGGTATGCCCGTCAAGTAATGTTACAGTGGAATATTTATGTGCATGTGTGTGTCAGTATGTACACTACAGAGGATTACAAAGGCAAATGTGTGTGGGCTGACCATGGGATTATGTGTGCTAATACTTACAGTGCTTCCACTGTTGAATGATTTGGCACAACAGAGCTAGATAAGACTATTGTCAGCAGGGTACATTACACAGGGGTGAGAATGGCAACATGCAAGCTGTATGGTCCAATAACACATTGACACTGTCTGCAACACTATAGAAAGAAGGTCACCCCACATCCACCATTACACAAACCCCTGTAGAGGTACAGCCTAAACACATAGTCTCATCAGTGAATCTCTGGCATCCTGCACCTGCGAATCCTTCAGAGTCCACCATGTCTCCAGCATACACATCATCTTACACGTTCAACATCACTGGGGTGAATATACTCACCATATGGAAGAGACATGGGAGGTGTATGGTGCTGCCATGACTCTAGGACTGTTCCTAACATAACAACATTCTGAATTAACCAGAAAATCTGCAGGTCAGTAATTCAGCCAGAGGACTGCACCCCACAACATTGTGGAAATGGTGAGTGTGTTCTGTGACTTGTTGGATAATATGCACAAACTGCAGAGTGTCCTGGAGTATAGGAGCAGGGAGCATACAATGTTTCTGAAACCACTGATGGCAAATGCTGTCTCCACAGGTGTCACCATTAAACTCAACAGAACTGCTGCCCTGTATGTCTCTTTAGGCATTCATTTCATGGCCATGAGTGGATCTAGCTGCAAGGTGGATAGCTACAGAACAACTCAAGTGAGATTTCACCGACTGTTGTTGAAAGAGCATCACTGTAATTTCTGGGCACACAGCCTATTACCACAGTCATTGGCATTGCCTAGGTTTTAGGCAACTCCTCAGAGTATGTGGCTACATTGCTCACCTTTCAAGAGTGTATCTTATATTACACTGCTGCAGTCATATGTCAATCAGTCCCTGCCACCAGTGCAAGTGATGGTGATGGCTATATCTTGCCCAGCTACTAACGTCAGTGAGTATGGAGCTATCTTCTACATAGTGTGGCCATTCCATCCACTGCATCGTCTGGGTGTGATATCCTATGCATCATTTTATTCTGTGTTGTCTATGTTGTAGTCCATAGTTATGGATCAGATGCTGACTTTTCTTGCCAATGCTGCCCTGTGCCTTGGTTGTGGTACTTCTGCTGCATGCTGCTTCCCTGACTCCCCCCTTCTGGTAATGCTGCTGTGACTGGTATGAAAGGCCCTGCTATGAGACCACCTGCTGCTCCAGCAATCTTTGCAGTGCTATGTTGTGCAGCATGTTATGTTGTGCAGCACACTCAGGAAGGATTTTGTTGTATATTTGGACAGCAGAAGCATTCCTTCAGTAATGCAAATAGACACTGTATTATGTTTTACATTTCCATATGGGCTGTATTACAGGCCATCTCCTGCCTGGTCTGGAGTTAGTATATTAGGGTTATCCACCAAGGCTGTAGCTCAAGTCTAGTATTATATGAAAAACATGACACATAGCATAACATATGTGGGCAGCTCACTTGCTTGGAAGACACCTGTGTACATAAACTTGTCTGTCTATCTAACATGTATAGTATGTGGATACACCAGATAACCCCATGAGAAATGCTCACGCAGGAACCATTGGTATACATCACATGTGTTCCGAATACAAATATTTCAAATCTGAAAAACTTAAAATGGATAACAGCTTACTGTGAGCAAGAAACCTGCTACATATAAAGGTACCAAAGGAAATTGTGAACTGCCCAGCTGATATATGGACAGAAATAATGCCCTGGGCATTACAGACCAGATGAAAGTTCAGGGAATTTAAGCGCCTCCTGTTGATGTATTGCAGACCATCTGGACCAAGTGGGCCTTTGATAGCCCATGTGTGTAGTCTATGACTCCTGGGAATTCACTGGAATACTCTATGTCATCAAAGGCTCATATGGTGTTGGTTATCTCCTTGGCTGTCCATGATCAGACACTATTCTCCTCCATATATTATGTTGGTTTGGGATTTGTGAGACTGACACCTGAAATATCTCTAACATGTGTCCCATAGGTTTCTGGAAGACCCTTGCAGCTAAGTATTTATATCCACTCAGAAGTAATCCACAGTTTGTTGGCCTATATGCAGGTGGTGATATGATGTCTGTACCACCCCCCAGTGGCTCAGAGCCTCTGTGCACAACACTGCAGGCACTGGCTCTGGCAGTGTCTCCTAACACATTCTGCTGCTATTCAGCATCACTCCTGCTGCACACAGTAAATAATAACATGCAAAATAGTTAAGTGTTGCCAGACTGTGCTGCCATTGCATACATTTCTGAATTGCTCTGCCATTTTTGGGGTCCTTCATTTACCTAATACATGCGGCTTCTTTGCAACAGGTTACTCATTTTAATTTCTTTTTGCAGTCATTAGCACATGCCACAGTTTGATGTCTTTGCCAACATGTAACCACCCTTTCTCTGTCTTTGAATCATCCACACCCTGTTTGTCTACCACTCTTGCTAATTTGCTCACTGCAAATCATTAACCATCCCTCTATCCTAGACTATGTTTGCTGATTGATCATATCTGTTACTGAATCATATAGTCAAAATTTATGTTCTGTTTTGCATGTTTGCAGTTTTTTACTATGTAATGAGAAAAAAGATCCTAAGTGGTCCAGAAAATACATCAAATCTGAAAACCTTTCAAACTGCATAACAGATTATTGTGAACAAGGTGCTTGCCCAGCATAAAGGTTTCAAAGGAACCACTCCACTAGGTGTCATGCAGTTAAGCAAAAATGCAGACAAAAAGATCATATTTGCATGGTAAGCCTACATATGTGGTCTACAAAAGAAAATAGATAGCACCATATTATAAATGAAAAAGGTTATTTAGAACATAATCCCCCGGATTCATTAATCCTCCGTGTAAGACTTAATAAGTCTTACTCGGAGGCTGCAATTGAACGGTTTGATGTCAGCGTGCCATGAATATGCATGAGGGCACGCTGACTCAACCGTAAGTCTTACACGGACCGTGTCAGAAAGCAGGGGGCGTGTCCGACTGCTGAGCAGTCTAAATGTCCACGCCCCTGCAAGTGTTTTAAAACTAAACAAAGCACACACACAAGAGCGAGTCCGCTCAAATGTCCCTGCACCCAACACCACACTCCCTGATATTGTAAACCCCTATCACAGTTCTAAAACGCAAAACATTAAATATATTTTTTTAAATCCCCAAAATAGCTGCCCGTATTTGCGAGTGTGTGCGCAGGTGTGCCCATTGCTTAGCTAGAGTTAGCAATTCTGACATGGAAGAGCATAAGAAAGAATGTTTATGCAAGTCACACCAAATAGCAAAAGCGTAAGGTAGACTGTTCGCACAAAGAAGAGGCATTCACGGTTTGAATCCCACCGCTCCCCTTCGTATTTATTTTTTTAAATCAGTATATGAAATAATACCTGACAAATATGTTTAAACATTACTAAAAAGCAGTGAAATGGCCAATGTATCAGTGAACAAAATAAATGTTTTAAAGGATCCTGATATAAAATTGCCTGCAGTTAAGCAGCGCTTCACCCAGCACAATAGAGTTGCCCGTAGTTTGATAGCGCTTTACCTAGCGCAATAGAGGTGCCTGCAGTTTAATAGCACTTTACCTAGCGCAATAGAGTTGCCCATTGTTTCATAGCGCTTTACCCAGCGCAATAGAGTTGCCCATAGTTCAATGGCGCTTTACCCAGCAGAATGTTTCCATGGACATGCGCTCCGCACCAACCAGGGCACCGCGGAGCAACGTAGAGCAAAGTTGCTTAAATGCAGCCACACCCCCTAGCCTGTCTGGATAGTATGAAAATAAAATGAGTGATAAGGTTCAAACCCAAGACTCTGTGCATCAGATGCAAAGTACAGAACCACTAAGCCATGACAACATAGAGGAAACAGCCACTATTAACATTCATACACTTACGAATGGTAGTTTAACCATTACTAAGCAGGTCTGCAGTCAGCCAAGAATTTTACAAAATGGCCAATCATAAAAAAGTGCAGGAAATGCTGCATATTTAAGCCCCACAGGCGGGAATACACACCATAACTGATTGTAGCTCACATCTGCAGTTAGAATGTCTGGTGTCGGAGAGGGAACACATTTCCGAGCGCAACGTTGGGGCATTGAGGAGTCCAAATACATGGTTTGGCTCCTTGTCCACCATCACAAGACAAGACTCCTGCAGGGCCAGTTCCAAGGGATAGAGTACAAGGCAGAGGCTTGAAACCAGTTAGCTCATGACCTCATCAGTGCCACAGGCATTCCTCGGACTGGTGAGCAGGTCCATCACCACCATGCAGACCCAAAGAGATGAAATCAGGACCTCCTGAACCAATGGATACAGGAGGCCCGTGGGATGTGGGATGCCCCACAACTGAGTATGTAACCATGGAATGCAGTATGTAAGAATTGATAATGGAGTATGTATAATGGATAGGTATGTCTCAATATCCCTTCATTTACTTTACAGCTGCAGGTGACCGTGCTATGAATCAGCAAGCCTATGCTGATAGGCTGCTAAGACTGCACCACCAGGCAGGTTAGTGATTATTCTGCATGTATTGTTATATAAAATATGGGAGAGAGCATGAAAGAAAGTGTTGTAGTCCAATAATGCACCATAAAATTGCCTGAATAAGTCCTCTGCATGTACTATCAGATAGAAAACGTCATAGAGGCAGAAAAAGAGTGTAGAAACCCATTAAGAAAAGTAACATATGTCTGGAATAATATCTCTGCAGGCACTGTCATATAAAATATGTGAGTGAGCCTGAAAAAAAATTGTTCTAACCTATTAATAAAGATATAATATGTCTTGAACATGTCTGCCATATACACCGTTAAAACAAATAAAGGAGTGAGCCTGTGGAAAAGTGTGTAATGTCATTAATAAAGGTCTAAAACCCAGAGTGTGTCTGTGTCACAGAGTCTGAAATGTTGTTGTACCCTTGCAGTATACAAACAGTACTGTTTGAAAAGGTGCTGGCAACCCAGAGTTGTGCAGTCCCATATAAAGTGGGTGATAGAAGTACTAGTAGCTGTGAAACATATATACAGTCCACAACAGGCAGTTACTGGCTGGCATGAATAAGTAAACCTGGCACACGTGTAGCATGTTATTTTTTCCCCAGAAATGTGAGTGTGTGTCAAGAAATGTAGGGTTCTGTACAAATCGAAGTGAAAATGTCATGTGAAAACATCCCAGATATGTAGATAAATATAAATGCAATCAAGAAATATGTAGCAGTAACATCTGCATCCTGGACAGTTAGTATGTCAGATATAGGTCAGAAATATATTGAACTAGCCAAACCCAGTACACAACCTAATGTATGGTGGCAGGTGTAATAATACAGGTAAGGGATATACACTTGCAGTCACTAGGAATGTAGTGTAGACTAAAAGGTCATTATAAGATGTTAACCGAGGTTTTTTATACACCCTACTGTATGTGCATAAACCATGCAATTCCACACCTCAATGGGTATGTGTAATCTTAAATATTTGTTGGGACATATGTCCTATTGTTCTATAAATATTTGCATTCACGTTGATGCATGTGCCCTGTTTAAACACCACAATCATGGTGGCCTGTTGCTACCAAACATCCCTGCATGCTGTTGGAATAACCACTGTGGTTCAATATATGCATGTGTTATGCTTGCTGTTCAACTGTTGTACCCTTGGTGTGTTGGGTTAATGGGAATATTATTGTATGCTGTTACAACTAATCTGGAATGCTGTTTTGCTTATGTTGTAATTAAGCACACCTAATCACAGAACGTATGGGAAGGCCGGTCCCAGCGGACCCACCTGTCCCTCCTCAGCCGGCGAGTGCACCTGGCAAAAGCAGGTCCGGTGCCAGCCCGGGCTCCCCTCCTCCGTTGGTCCTGTGCCACCTTTAGGTGGAAGCACTGCAGGGGATGGTGCTCATCCCCCCCATGCAAGCGTGGGCGGAGAAGGACCACCTGTCACCCTTCAAAGGGTCTGGGCTGTGGTGCTTAGGGAGATCCAGCGTTCAGTCGCTGATCCCCTATGCCAGCTTGAGGCGAGAGCAGCGTGTCTCACAGGTGAGCCTGCCTGTTCTACGCAGCCCCCAGCACAGCCACCTTCGGGGCTGTGAAGGTTCAGTGGTGACTGCCCATGGGTGGGGATCTCAGTTCCATTGTTACCATCTGTGGGCTCATGGGCTTGCGATTTCCAAACATCCGACCCCATCAATTGTGTCACCCACCCCATGTGTCATACACCGCCCCTGTATGTGTCCTGTCTGTCTTGTCTGTTTAACTTCCCAACCTACCTCCCCAGACATACCTACTTCCTCTACCTCACTTCCTACTCTCACCTGAAAAAAAAAAAAAAAAAAAAAAGGCAATCTGTACCCACAAAAAAATTACGCCCCATGCATAGCTGCCCATTTTGCACACATGTCCATCGGACAAACATGTAAGCTGATAATTACAATTGGCAGTACAACATACTTTGTTGTCCTCACCCCTCTCCCAGGGGTGGAATGTTTCAAATTTCACTCCAAATTCATTGCATATGCACAGCTGTTGCTGTTAAAGAAATGGGCAGCTATGGACCTTCCCTACACCCGTCCTGCACATCCTAAGCTTGTTTACCTACTGTCCCTCTTTGTGCCCCCTTTTTCACCACTTTGCTATCTCCCCATTTTCTTTTCTTTTAAAGAAATTAGCACGGGGGTTAGCGGGAGTAAGCACTTTTAAGCAGTAGTTAGCGGGTTTGCACCTGTCTGCGCATGTGTGCTCTTAGCTAAGCATCGCTAAGCATCACACAAACCCACACAAACCCACTTACAACTGCTTAAAAGTGCCTTAGTCACTGTGTATGACAGGGCCCTTGTACTGCTCAGCAGCAAAATAAAATATCCTTGTCAGTCTCAAACCTCACACCTTGGACTCACCAGTCTGCATGAAGTACCACTAAGCCACAGCAGATATACAATAACTTGGTGCTGTAAGAATTATATCATGCATTACAATGAGTGAATGTAAAGGGAAAATAGGAAAGCCATAGGAACACATTGCAATAACTACTGTTGTATGCCAGTTAATTCTCTAATTCGAAAAGAAAGTACATACTCCCATGTATCCAGTGGTAGTATTAGGAGGTGTGAGTAAACTTACACACTGAGAAGAGTGCACTGGAAGAAGCAACAGTCAGGTTTCAGTACAACATGCATTTCACTGGCTACAACCCAGCTACAGATATGAGACATATACCAACCTTCTGACTGAGACAACAGTGTCCACAGCAAACAAACATGGGCCCCACCTTGCACAAATGAAAGGGCTACGCCTACCTAACCTAGCATTTTATAGCAGTGTTCTGCAATCACAGTGAGTACTGCAATTACCACACAGCAGGCTGCATGCAATTACTAAATGGTAGGCACCAATTGGTGCAGAGGCCATCACATGCACATGTGCAGATACCTAGAAAAGCAGCCCATACTTGCTGTTTACACATGCAATAATATCAGTGCACTGAGAGAGAGAGAGAGAGAGAAAGAGCAAGAGAGACAGACAGACAGACAGAGACAGACAGACAGACAGATGGAGACAAACAGGCTGTAAGAGACAGACACTGAAAAGAAAGACAAACACACAGATGAAACCAAAACCAAAAAAAAAATAAATAACAAAGCAACAGCTACAACAGACGGAGGTGAGGAATATAAAGGTTAGGTATGTAACAGATATGTATTTGCTGGCATCTGAACGATGTGTCTGAATGGTACTCTACATACTGTGAATCATCCATATGTGGCAGCAGTCCGTATCTATATGCATATGCACATGTGCATAGGGCAAGGGACATACTGCAACTGTTAGTGAAGGCTGGACATATATATGTTGTTGAAGGTTGCTATGTGCACAAATGTATGTAGGTTGTAGTGTGTGGCATTGCAGACAGCAAGCAGTGCCAGTATATGTCATGTGGTGGTTAAATGCTGTGAGACTGAGCTACAGGCAGTGAGGCCTGCTACAGATATACGGCCTGAGGACAGCAAAATGCATTCTGCACAACACTGTGCAATATTATTACATAACTGTATGTCTCACAACTGTTGCATAATTGACATCCTCACCATGAAAGATGGGCAGTATATGTGCCTATATGTGCATCTATATGTACAGCAATGGATGTATACATGTATGTGTAGATATATATGTGTATACATATATATATATATATATATATATATATATATATATATATATATATATATATATGTGTATGTATACATATATGTGTATATATATATATATATATATATATATATATATATAGATATATAGATATATATATATAGCTATATTGATATATATAGATTTAGATATATATACATATGTAGATATATAGATATGGATATATATATAGATATATATATATATATATATATATATATATATATATATATATATATATAGATAGAGATATATATGGATATGTATAGATATATATAGATATCTATAGCTATGTATAGATATGTATAGATATGTGTGTGTGTGTATATATATATATATATATATATATATATATATATATATATATATATATATATATATATATATACAGAGAGAGAGTGAGAGAGTTAGACATGGGGTCATACGTACTGCAACAAGTGCCTGTTGACCAAGGCATGGACTGAACACCAGTGTTGGTACTGCAGTGCCATACCCCATTCCAGAACACTTTACCCAGTGACTACCACATAGATGGTAGCCTGCCTAAAACTGAAGGTGTCAGAAGGGAACATGGGACACAGGTGGAAAGTAGCCTCCCCTTTGATAATCACAGTGCCACACTAGTCTTGTAATCTGTCTACGTGGTACGTGTCATCACAAAAGGTGTGTCATCTAAGGAAATATAGGTCAGTGTTCCCCTCTACTCATCACAATGCCCCATGTGGTATGTACCTTACATGACAACTACAGCAAGTGAAAAGGCCACAGACATACCTCACAAAGAGTAATACTGCCCTCAAACACATGCCCTATGCAGACTGACTCACAAAACCACAGCTAGAGTGCATTGCATACCGCCCACCCAGGGGTTACCTCTGCCGGACAAACAGAGGTATGTCACACCCATAGCAGTCGGCCAACCACCATGTCAACACCTCACAATCCCTCCGAGCTACATGACCTAGGGCCCTAATCCTCGCCACCTCGCTAAACAGCATATGCTGGAGGTACAGGTTCCTATCCACAAATATGCCATACTCTGGACTAAACCACCCAGCATTAACAAACAAGGCTCCTCATTAGCAGATGTCATACATACCCCTAATGATTGTTTGGGAGATAGGTAATATGCCCTGGGAGTCACCTCTGTGTATCCGGTTGACAGGAGCAAGTGAAATCACATTACATGTGTGTCAAAGGCCAGGATAGCATATGGCTAGGCTGCTCTAGGCCCTAGGGCCAATAGCGTATTACCTACCTATGACACAATGCACACACACATGTACTCAGTGCAATACCTGCTATGTGAGGTGGAATGAGTGTGACAGTGAATGTGTGCAAGGTCTGTAAAGGTGTGATAGCTTAGTGTAAGGTTGTTTCTGTCATGGTAGTTTGTGTCCTAGGTGTGAGGCCAGAGAAAGATGTGTTGGTTATTGGGATGCAGACATAGTAGGATGGCATATGTTGTGACGTAGTTCCTTGTGTACGACTGTGGTGTCCCATTGTAGGCTGAAGCAATACATGTATGCTCAGTAAGTGGTACTGCTGGTGAATCCAGCTCACATATGAACTGTTGTACTACCTGAAGCTATAGGCCTAAACAGTCAGTATGGTGTATGTTCACATCCCCTGGTAACACTGTCTTGTGTGTTTCCTGTAGTCTGCACAGATTACATACCTCAGGCATAGGTATCTATAAGTAGGGGCACACAGTACTGTAAGGTACACAGGTAATGCTCATCTGTGTTGGCATACATTTGTGTGTTGTATGTATGTCTGATGTGTGTGTGTAATGATGCCTGTACCATGCCTGCAATCACATGTGTGTCACAGGGTATGTGTGTGTACCTAGCAATATGTATACTCTGTTACAGCAGTATGCCAGCTATATTAACAACCGTGCACATATGTTAGGTAGGGGTATGGCATCAACGACTAGGGTGGTTTACTGGTAATACTGTAAATGTACTTTACATTCATTGCATTGGATGACATATTTCTTCATGCATTAGCTTGATATATATACCCCCGTGGTGAAGTTGTGCATGGTATCCCAAACAGTGTGCCGAGTACTGGTGTATACTGGTTTGTTATATGGAGTGTGGCAGGCACTGTCAGCCAGTTGTGGGCTGAGCACTGATATGTGGTATTGAACGTGTGTATCCTCTGACAGACAAACAGATGCTATATATGGCAGTTAAGTGATATCTGTAGTTAATAATGTTAAGTGTGCCACATGACTTGCTCACACATATTATTTAATTGTCTTCCAGGGCTATGGCTCATCAATGCAATCCGTCATATACAGCTGCGGAGGAACAGGAAATACACAACAGCCTGGTGCGGCACTATACACTGCTGTTTTCCAGGGCCAGCCAGCACCAGCATGAGCGTACTGCACTGTGGCAAGATCTTGTTCGTCGGGTAAATGACATAGGCATGCATAACCAGACATATGAGCAGGTACGCCATCACTGCTGTGATTTAATTAGACATGTCCAGCAGCGTGCATCTGATATCCCTAGACAACAACTTGCCACAGGTGGTGGTGCGGCCATACACCCCCCCCTCACCAGAGTGGAGGAGCTGCTCCTAAATGTGGTGGCTCCTGGCCTACAGCAGCAACAGCATCACACATGTCATCATGGAGGCTGGAGCCACACAGCATGATGACATGGAGCGTGCAGGTAATATTCCCTAGCTGTAGACTACTGTTATCTGTATTGTTAGAATATGCATATGTGAGATGTGTAGTGTGTTCAGCAGTTGTGCTGCCTATTGTGTGCGATACTGATATTTGGAATAGTATCTGTACACCTGTGACTGTTGACTGTTGTTCTACTGTAGTTTAGCACACTCACAGTAGCAATGCCACAGTTGTGGCCACTGACAAACTGTGTCATATTCTTGTAGGTCCCTCTGGTGTGACAGCAGGGCAGATGATACATGCTGGTGAGTGTGTTAACACTTTAATATTGGTAATGACATGTGCATGTCATAGGTGAGGTGTAGGCCATGTACACGTAACACACCTATGCATAATGCATGCTGTGCATGTTTGCTGTGAGACATTAAACATCTCAGTAAAGTCAGTAGCTGCCTCAATCACATGCAATGCACAGAGCAGTAGACACATTTGTGGCAACACTGTACTGCACATTGGATATGCATAGTTGCTACAGCTGTACACAACAGAACATGTGTATCATATGCAATACACGAAAACATGCTACATTTGGCATTACCACACACCTGCTGTAAGGTCACACTTCAGTATCCCACATCTCATGCACACACACATGATGTACCTCAGGGGTAGAGACCTATCATGGGGCTGTGCAACACTCTTCAACACATAACACAGTCATGTTAGGCAATGCTCCCTATTGGGCACCTCACACACCCATGTACAAAGTGGCTGTGTAATTGTGAACATAGCCACGGCACTGCAGTTCAGGTACAGCATGCTAGGCGGTGGTCTTGCACATATTAGGAGCTTTGAGTGACCACAAGATGCATGATGATGATGGCACAAGGTAATACACCACATCCGGTTACAGTGACCACAGTACTACTCATAGCAGTCATTGCTGTGCACCTCAATGTTGTGTGTGTGCAAACATATGCACCTATACACAATATCCATAGCAGTCACCATCGGAACAAAGTGTCACATATATGTCCTGGAATGCTAGTGGGTGTATAGGTCACATGATATACATTGGGTATGTGTGGTGTTTAATGTTGCAGTCGTGTAGCATGCCATGCCATGGCTGACACCGACATATCTGCAATATTTCCCACACTCACCATAACCACTGTACACTGGCCATGTCGAGCATTGGAATTCCTTCATGTCAACATGCACCACTCATCCCGTGCGTGTACATAGCATGCATGTGCTACATCTGTGCCCACTATTATCTGCTATGGACACAGACACTGTACTCAGACATGGAAAACTATGTGTCACACAGATAACACATGCAGCCATGGCATGTATACCTGTGAGTGATGGTGCACAGGGCATTGCAGAGCTGATAATACTTGCACAGCAATGTTGTTTCCAGGTACACATTGTGTTCCAGGGTGTAGCCAATCACTGAACAACTACATAGTTGCATCAAAGCCATGAACACTGCCATGAAACAGGGGCATCTACACTTGCACTGCATGGTCTTGTGCAACACATATTCTGCATGCTGACATGTGAGTGGTGACTGTTTGCCTTGTGATACTGACACCCACCTTCACCCACTATAGAGTATGTGTTGGATTGCTGGTGTGTGTGTGTGCATGTGCTGTAGTGAGGAGTGTATAGGTGTGCATGTGTGCATGTGTGCATGTGTACATGTGTGCATGTGTGCATGCATCATGTGCAGACTGTAAAGTGTGTTTCCTGTCTTCCTCTCACAGATGCTGAGTTAGGGGTGGCCGAAGGCAGCAGGGAACCTGAAACCACTGCCATGAATAGTGGTCATGATGAGACATGTATTCTGGCACAGGAAGGTTTGACAGGGTCTGCCATGGGTCCGCCAATCAACAGTACACAGCATTCAACCCCATCTATGCGCACACTCATACTGTCAATACATCCCTCATCACCAATGGCCATAGGTGAGGGACAGCATACAGTTGGCATTGACCAGGAGCATGTGGTACCCATGGCATTTGCATCCCCTCACAGCAGCCATAGCCAGATTCCTGGAATGGTACCACATAGGTGGAGGTCCTGGGGTTCTCAGGGGAGCACCGCTGGTCATATTGCCCCTGGCAGACGTGCCCTCACAGGTCTTACAATGTCCAGTATGTTCCTGGCTGTAATGCAGGCTCAGGCATGTATGGAACGGTACACCAGACAGGGACCTAGGGGGCAGAGGGCCCATTACACCGCTAGCAATGACAGCATCCATGACCTTGCTGGTGCCATGCAGAATTACACCGAGGTCACTGATAGACTTGGGAGGAGACAGAAGATGCCCTCCACAATATGTCTTCCATGAGCCAGGACCATGCGGGACGGTTGCAACGTCGATGCAGACGCATTCCAGCAACAGCAACAGTTAGCAATGGTTGCGGATGGCCCACAGTTCACAGCCTCTCCCATAGTGGCAGTACCAGCCCCAGCCATGCTGGGGCTGGCCTGTCCATTGATGGTCCCAGTAGACCATGTGCATGTGGCTCTGGCCAGTCCCAGCAGTGACATGGGTCCAGTCATCATACCTCTGCCTCTGATGACAGTACCCAGTCAGGTTGGTACCCAATACTGTCCATAGCACCCCTGCCAGGCACAGGTACTGTGTCCGTGGCTGGAGACAGTGATCTGTACAGCCTAGCAGGTACAGTCTGTGGCTGTCCCACAAAGTGCCGTATATGGCAGCCACATGGTGGAGCTGTGTGCATGCAGACACACACACATTAACCAAACAACTAGGGCTCACACATACACACACACATTACATCAACATTGGCCCACACACACACAGACATGTCGATTGGATGGGTCAATGTCTGGCTCTGGCAAACAACACACCTTGTGCATATGATGATACCTGTGTCACCTCCTGTCATCTGTAACATTGATGCAGGAACAGGCTAACATGGTGCTGATGCACAGGGTGACATTATAGCAGTGTAGCAATATTAGCAAGTTGTCAACAGGAAAGTCTAATGACATCCTTGTAGGTATGTATGAGCAGGCATTATGCATCAAAGCTCTGATTGTCACTGTAGCATTGTTTACACCACTGTTAGGTCTGATTATGTATTGTCCACCCATGTGCCACTTGGCTGAAGTGTAATGTGTTGCCAGCATGTGTTAGTGAGTGGACAGTACGTGTGTGATGTGTGCAGTACAGATTAGCAAGTGTACATCTGTGAACATGGTGGGTGCGCACTGTCTGCATGTACGTGCATGGTGGACACATGGGACGTGTGACATACCCTGTTGTACACATTGTTAACATCTCATAGTAACTTTCAATGGCCAGTATGCATTCTACTACAGTTATGTACTAACATGGGTCCACATGTGTCTACAACATGGGTTGACACTATGCTGTGGGTAATACTGTTAATATCTGTCAATGATTTGCGGTCTGGTAGTATACACAACCTCAACAGCATGACTATAAGCAATCACTGGATGATGTCCTGACAAATGACACACAGTTGTTGGGAACTCAGTAACAGTTGGATCCTTCCGGTACTATACTCTAACACTAACCAGTGGTATTGACCGCCACCCATTCCTGGGACCACACCTGTTTAGCATATAGCCCCCTTAGGTACATGCAAACACACTAGGAATGTGTCCATCCACATCTGGAAATGCATGCATTGGCCTACAATGCATTCCCTGGATGGGATGCATATCCTACACAAGGGTATCATACAGACAGATACCTGTTGTCTGATACATGCTGTATAGCAGTAAGCTGGCTATGGCATAGTCATCCACATTTACTATACATACTATCTTAGGTTCATAGGTTCATAGGTTCATACTAGGTTATCTGCCCTAGGGCATTTATAAGCCTAGCCAGAGTGTGTTTGGCTTTCGCCACCCATTTTAAATTAATTTTGCTATGCCCTTTTTCGAGGTTAGTATACTGTGCTTCTGTCTAACAGTGACACAGAAGTGATACCCAGGGTAAACCTATGATCTCCCATCCACTCATCAAGATTCCTCTTGAAGAGAGTCAATGAGGGACTCTGCCTAACCTGGACTGGGATTTTATTCCAGAGTGAAGGGAGCCTCTGGGTTATGAATCTGTCCCTCCAGCATGTCCTATTTATTTCAGTGCTGTGGTTCAAATCTCTTGAGCGCATAGCTCAATGGGATTTGGATTTTCTGAGGTGCAGCATGTCCATTAATTCCAGGTTGGACGTGGCTTTATACGTCAGGCACAGATCGCCTCTGAGCAGGCAGTATGCCACTGAGTAGAGCTGGAGTTTCTTTAACCAGGCAGCATATGGCATCTATTTGAGCCCTTTGATCCTCTTGGTGAGGTACTTTTGGGGTCTTTCCAGTTGCTGCAGGTGTCTGGTAAGGAACATCCCAAGAGAGGCATTGTACTCAATTATGGGCCAGTTGAGGGATGAGTAAAGAGGCACAATGACCTCCCCTGATCTAGATGTGAATCCCTTCATGATTAGGTGGGCTTTATAAAATGTTTTTCTAACCACTTTGGCCACGAGATTGTCAAAAGAGAGATTGCTATCAACTTGGGTCCCCAGGTCCCTAATTACTTATTCTGTACTTAACGGATTGCTACCTATGTGGTAATTTGTGGGCACTTTGTTTTTGCCAAAGGGGATGACTATACACTTTTTGGTGTTTAGCTTGAGGCCATGGCTCTGGAACCAGTTGTCTGTTTCTATGAGGCCCTTTTGTAGGATGCTTGTGTTGGCTGGAGAGTCGATTATGGCACCCAGTTTGCAGTCATATGTGAATTTGGTCAGCCACAGTCCTTCTGTGTTGGCCTGTACCTCCGAGAAATATATACCGAACAAGAGAGGTCCCAGGACTGAGCCTTGTGGGACACACTTGTAACTGGTTTGGAGTCTGACATGGCTCCAGCAATTCTAACCATGTGGGTTCTGTCCTTGAGCCAGTTTGCAACTCATCTAGTGACATAGGGGTTTATATTTAAGCTGGTGAGCTTATCTATAATGCCCAAGTGGGGTATTGTATCGAAGGCTTTTGCAAGGTCCAGGTAGGCTGTGTGGACCACCTTCCCCTCGTCAATGGCCTTGGTGACTGTTTCAAAGAAATCGACCAGGTTTAAGAGGCAGGATCTGCCCTTAACAAAGCCGAACTGGGTAGGATCCAGTGTCTGTAGGTCCCCAATATCGTTATTTATGAGGTCCATGATAATCCTTTCCATAGCTTTGCAGACCAAGTTAGTCAGGCTTATGGAGCGATAGTTTCCAGGATCTGTTGAGGCACCACCTTTGTGGAGAGGGCCACTGTTGCTGTACGCCACTCTTTGGGTACATATCCTGTAGTAAGGCTGAGATTGAACAGTAGTTTTATGTTTTGGTTAAGCTCTTCTTGGAGTTCATGTAGGATGCAGCTCGGGACACCGTCTGGTCCCATTGATGCTGTGTTTTTTGCTTTGGAGAGGGCAGCTCTTACCTGAACATCTGAGATGTCAGGGGGGCAGTACTCTGCTGGGATAGATGTTTGCCCTTTTGGTGGGGAGGGGGGGAGAAGTTTGCGCTGAACCTGTCAGCTAGGATGTTGCAATGTCTGTGGGTTCGGTGTATTTTTTGACATTTTGGACTAATTCTGAGCATATCTGGGAATTCCCACCCAGGTTCCTAACATAACTAAAGAAAGCCTTGCGATTATCCTTAGTGTCCTGTGCAATTTTTCTCTCGAAGCTGGCCTTAGACGATTTTATGAGTGCCCGTAGTTTTTTGCTAATACTGATCAGAGATGCCTTCCCTTTTTGGGATTTTGCTCTATCATGTAGTAGCTTCCTCCTTCTATTCTATAGTTTGTTTATGGCTGGGGTCCACCAGACAGTATGCCTGCCTTTGGAGGACTGGGTCTTGGTTTTATTTGGGATTGCATGATCCATGCATTCTTGAAGGTGTTCATAGAATGCGTTTATAATGGATTCTGCGGTCTGGGCCATATTTTCCACAGGCCCGGGGGCTTTGAAGGATTCTACCTCGGTTTTGAGGAGTGTGAAATTTGCTTTAGAGAAGTTTTTCACTGTGGTTTTCTGGGCAGGGGGTGGGGTCGGGATGTGAATATCCAATGAGATTAGTTTATGGTCTGATCTTACCAGTGAGGGATACACTTCTGGTCTGGAGCATAGAGCCCCCATGTTGGTGATGATCAGGTCCAGTATGTTTTCCCCTCTTGTGGGAGTGGTAACAAGTTGTTCCATAGCATTTGAGTTTATAAATTCTAGGAACCTTTGGGCTAGGGTGTTGGAGCTAGAGTAATGCTCCCAGTCTATGTTTGGGTAGTTGAAGTCACCCAATATAATGGTGTTTGGAGAGACCTTTATATATTCCAGTGTTCTCAGAAAGGCCGAGTGGGGTTCCTGGGTTTGGGAGGGTGGTCTGTAGCAGGCTATAAACTGGAAGGCAGTTTTACCCACAGTTAGTTGCACATGGATAGTCTCTGATGCTTCGTGCTGTGCCACCAACCTGGAGGTGTGGGTATCTTTGACGAATATTGATACTCCCCCTCCTTTTGTGGTTCGGTCCAAGTTTTGGGGCCGAAAAGCATGGTATGAGGTATAACCTGGTAGTGCTGGGGTGCTCTCGGGAGCCTTGAACCAGGTTTCTGTTACTGCACAGATATCAATGTTCTCCATGCTAAGGAGAGTTTTGAGTGCATGCATCTTGACGTTTAGACTTCTGGCATTGAGTAGCATTATTCTTAGTTTCTTATCCCTTGTGATACCTATGGAGGTGGGTTTGTCTTTCGAGCCTTGCCTAAAAAAGGCACTATGAGGGTGGCAAGAGCCTTTGCCAATATCCGAAAGCCCAGGGGTGATAGTTGCAAGCCGTCCCTAGCGAAGCATTGTGGCTTGTCGAGCATGTCATCCCAGGCTGACAGGCATTGGATCCCCTTTGAATAACACCAATACTTAAGCCAATTGTTGAAATTGATCATCTTGTCTTGATATTGTGCATCATTCTTGGTGAGGGTAAGATGCTACTCAAGGTCAGGGTCATACCGGCCTGGGCTACATGCTCACAGAGCTCCTCTATGTCTCTTTTCATGTAGTCCAGGGAGATACGTCTCAGGTCATTCACACCAGCATGGACAATGACTGAGTCATATTTGTACTTGCCTTGGAGTGACCTGAGTTTTTGTGTTATGTGGTGGATCCTAGCGCCCGACAAGTAGCTCACCATGACCTTCTCCTTGTTCAGCCTTGTGAGCGGGACGTCAGTGTGCCTGACGATAGAGTCACCTATTACAAGTGTATCAGGTGTGTTGTTTAGCCTTAAGGGCTGTGGCTGTTCAGCACACTGGCTTTGTGAGCTATGTGTTGCACGTGTTTTGTTTTGGGGTAGCGGTTGCTAGGGTGTCTGCTTTGGAGGTCTCTGCTGCTTAGGCAGATTTTTATTTAGAGCCTCTGAGTATGTTTTTGTGTGTTTATATGTTTGGTTTGCTGTCGTGGTAGGTCTATGTGAGACTGGAATTGTAGTGAGTGTGGTTTCCTTCTCCTCCTGACTGGTTATGCCAGTACTGAGTTGAGAGAGCTTAGCCTCCAGTTTGGCTATATGGTTGCATCTCTCACATGTGTTGGAATTTGTTGGGAGGAGGAGGAGAGGGTTGTCTGTGCACATGAGGCAGTTGTAACATTGCCTCAAGATTCCCAGATTCACCAGCTGGACCAGAGAGGAGATTGACAACTGACCTTTGGACATGCTAGAATAGTATTGGGAGTTCCTTTATAATTGAAAAAAAGGATCAATGGGGAACAAGGTACTCAAGGGGAGTTTGTGAGGGTGTAGTGCTTTTAATTTTTTAGTGCTGACTTATATAATTGCTTTAGTGAGCAAGTACCAGGCTTTAGAGTAGGAATAGGGTGTTTATTATGAGAACTAGATCAGTTCTAAGGGAAAAAGTGAAGAGCAGACTTTGTGGAGCTGAGAAAAGTTCAAACCCAATTAAGTGGCACTGCCTGATGCTGCTTATGCTTAAAATCACAAGCAGCGCTTAAAGCGGGTTTTATACAGGGGGACTTGAAAGAGCTAGAAATTGGCCCAAAACGGCCAATAGACTACAAGATTCTTCTGCTGGGTACACTCCTCCAGGGATAGATAGGCTGCTCTAAGCTCCCCACTGCCACTGGTGAACAAAGAAGCCTCCCTTTATCCAAGAAAGGAAATGGGCAACACAGGAACTTTCCAAAAGACCAGAATACAGCAAAGCCTGTATTTGGACTACTGTAGGTCAGGAAGGGTGGGAAACAAGGATAATTTGTTTTTTTTTTTTTTTTTTTTTTTTGCAACAAACAGCAGGAAAATGCAATAAATATGTAACACAGGCTAGCACACTTGAGTGTGTAGCCTCAACAGGTAAATGCAACAAACAGGACAAACTTTAAATTACAAGTGCAAAAGCGCGCTAAAGCTGGCTTTAAAGCAGGGGGTTAGAAAGGGATAGGAAATGGCATAAAATGGCCAATAAGCTACACGTCACTGGGCTGGAACCACTCCTCAAGGGACAGATAGGCTGCTCAGAGCTCCCCACTCTCACTGGTGAACAAAGAAGCTTCCTCCTATCCAAATAAGGATATGGGCAACACAGGAACTATGACACAGCCCAGAGATCAGCAATACCTGAAGACTGGACTATTCTAGTTCAGTAAAGGTGGGAAACAAGGATATTTTTTACCACATCGATGGTAGACCTCAACATGTATGTTGGGTACCGATGTGTACATACAGCTTCGTGTTATGTCATGTGTCCCTTGGTATCCACATATCCATAGGTATTCTGGAGTCCCTCGGTGTATCACCAAAGACATTAGAGGCCTGAATGCATATCCACAAAGCAGTTGTACACCTATACAGACTGTCCATTATTGCCAGTCGATGTTGTGTATGAATGTCTGACATATACCCCAGGCATATACCCTCACTCACACTACTCTTTAGTAACTGTCATGGGTGTGTGTGGCACAGATGACCTTGGCCACAGATCACAACAGTGGACGGCCTTGTCACATACATACATATGTGACCTATGATCTGAGAAGCAGCAGCACAACCTGTCAATGGAAACAGATGTATTCATGTAGTATGCAGACTTCACACCTATGTACTGATTGAGGGGACATCTATGCATATATATTTGCCACGCAGATACCTGATGTGTGCAATGCACTTACTGTTTTAATCATAATATATCCTACCATAGTAAAACCAAAACCCACACTGCATTGACCAACAGTGACACACACACTGTCAGTGTTTGCAGGATTCAAACCCCTACCTTACTATGTTATGATACTAGAGAGAAATGCATTAACATGGCGTGCTATTTGCTTTACTGGCTGGTTTCTCTTCTCTGTCTGTATTTGTAGGATGGTGACATCATCAAACTTTCCAGAGAGGAATGTACCTCTTTTAGTGAGTTTTCCCAGTCTCCAAAAGGGCACTCCTCTCAAAGGAAATGGCACACATGCACAGTCAGTGTTTGCAGAATTCAAACCCCTACCTATGTTATGATACTAGAGAGAGAGACACATTAACACAGCGTGCTATTTGCTTTACTGGCTGTTTTTCTTTCTCCTGCTGTATTTATAGGATGGTGACATCATCAGACTTTCCAAAGAGGAATGTACCTCTTTTAGTGAGTTTTCCCAGTCTCCAAAAAGGGCACTCCTCTCAAAGGAAACTGCACACATACACACACAGTCAGTGTTCGCAGAATTCAAACCCCTACCTAACTATGTTATGATACTAGAGAGAGAGACGCATTAACATGGCGCGCTATTTGCTTTACTGGCTGTTTTTCCTTCTCCAGCTGTATTTGTAGGATGGTGACATCATCAGACTTTCCTAAGAGGAATGTACCTCTTTAATGAGTTTTCCCAGTCTCCAAAAAGGGCACTCTTCTCAAAGGAAACTGCACACACACAATGTTTACAAGATTCAACCCCCTACCTAACTATATTATAATACTAGAAAGAGACACATTAATACGGCGCTCTATTTGTTTTACTGGCTGGTTTCCCTTCTCCTGCTGCATTTGTAGGATGGTGACATCATCAGACTTTCCAAAGAGGAATGTAGCTCTTTTAGTGAGTTTTCCCAGTCTTTAAAAAGGGCACTTCTCTCAAAGGAAACTGCACACATACACACAGTCAGTGTTTGCAGAATTCAAACCCTTACCTAACTGTGTTATGATACTAGAGAGAGACGCATTAACATGATGCGTTGTTTGCTTTACTGGCTGGTTTTCCTTCTCCTGCTGTATTTGTAGGATGGTGACATCATCAGACTTTCTAAAGAGGAATGTACCTCTTTTAGTGAGTTTTCCCAGTCTCCAAAAGGGCACTCCTCTCAAAGGAAACTGCACACAGTCAGTGTTTGCAGAATTCAAACCCCTACATAACTATGTTATGATACTTGAGAAAGATGCATTAACATGGCGTGCTATTTGTTTTACTGGCTGGTTTCCCTTCTCCTGCTGTATTTGTAGGATGGTGACATCATCAGACTTTCCAAAGAGGAATGTACCTCTTTTAGTGAGTTTTCCCAGTCTCCAAAAAGGCACTCCTCTCAAAGAAAACTGCGCACACACATTCAGTGTTTGCAGGATTCAAACCCCTACCTATGTTATGATACTATAGAGAAACACATTAACATGGCGCACTATTTGCTTTACTGGCTGCTTTCCCTTCTCCTGCTGTATTTGTAGGATGGTGACATCATCAGACTGTCAAAGAGGAATGTACCTCTTTTAGTGAGTTTTCCTAGTCTCCAAAAAGGGCACTCCCCTCAAAGGAAACTGCATACATACACACACAGTCAGTGTTTGCAGAATTTAAACCCCTACCTAACTATGTTATGATACTAGAGAGAGACGCATTAACACAGCACACTAATTACTTTGCTGGCTTGTTTTTGTTCTCCTGCTGCATTTGTAGGATGGTGACATCATCAGACTTTCCAAAGAGGAATGTACCTCTTTTAGTGAGTTTTCCCAGTCTCCAAAAAGGGAACTCCTCTCAAAGAAAACTGCACACATACACACACCCCCCACACACACAGTCAGCATTTAAACTCCTACCTAACTATGTTATTATACTAGAGAGAGACGCATTAACACAGCGTGCTATTTGCTTTACTGGCTGGTTTTCCTTCTCCTGCTGTATTTATAGGATGGTGACATCATCAGACTGGACATGATGATGTGTGTACACTTTGTTTTATGCCATTCCAGGAATAGTCCATGTGGGTCAACAAGAGTCAACAGCTTGAACAGGACCTCATAATCCTTACCTTGTGTGATCTATCTGTGGACACATTGACATTCTTTCATATGTCAACACATATTTATGCACAGCTTGTTGGTTTTGTGGATACTACATGTGTCTGGGATGTTGATAAAGGGATATTCAAAGTCTATGTTTGACATGTGTAGCTGTGTTCAGTGATGTATGTCCTGGCTGGATGCCTTGCAAACAGTCTAGCATGTTTGGGAACCATGGTCCGCACATGAACATAACACAGTTGGTAGGGTTGTGTGTATGTCAGCTTCCAATAGCTCTGTTTATGACTTCAACCATGATGGACTCCATGACCTTGCAGATCAGACTTCATAGGCGTACTGGACTGTACTTCCCATGGTGTGTTGTGCGCCAACACTTGTGGGGAGTGCCATATGTTGCTGTAACACATTCAACAGTTCCACATCCTGTGTAGGGGGTGAGGCTCAGCTGACTGTTTAGGTGCAGGATCTGTTTGTTCTGTAGTTTATGCAAGACAATATTGGGAATCAATGTATTCCACTTGCTGCCATGCTTTTGGCATTGGGGGGTAGCTGCTCATCCATTCTACATGTGATATCTCCTGGTATGATGATATGGACTATCATCAGTGGGAGGTGGGTATGTATATATGGGCCTGTCTGTCAGGATGTCGGCATTGTCAGTCAGGTACAGTTGGCCCTGACTTAGGACATATATTGGTGTACATTGCTATTTATGACATAGCTGAAGGAGGTGTCATGATTCAGTCTGGACTCCTTCGCAGCTACTCTTTACAAAACACCAACAAACCTGAGCACTAATCCCTGTTATACTCTTTTACACACTTAACACCCTACTGATCCTTTGTGATCAGGCTACAGAGTATGCCATCATAATATCCTGGCATGTCCAGGGGTCGGTTTCGTGTGTACTCTCCAGTCCAGCTGGTGAATATTGTGATGTTGACACAGTGTCACAACTGCCTCATGTACACAGACAACCCTCTCCTCCTCCCGACAAACTCAGATATATGTGTGAGATGCACCTATATAGACATACAGGGTGCTGAACTCTCTCAACCCATGACTGGCACAGTCTATCAGGTGGTGAAGGTAACCACACACACCACATATCAGTCACACATATCCTCTAGCGACAGCACTCAAACCACATTATCACACATAGACATACTCGGAGGATGTAAATAAACTCTGCCTAAGCAGCAGAGACCTCCAAAGCAGACACACACACAACTGCTACCCCATTACAATACCCACATATCACATAGTTCACAATGTCAGTGTGCCACACAGTCACTGCCCTTCGGGCTAAACAACACACCTAATACACTTGTAATAGGGGGACACTTATTGTCAGACACACTGATGTACCACTCACCAGCCCAAACAAGGGAATAGTCACTTTGGGCTGTCTGTCGGGTGCCAGGATCTGCCACATAACACATGCAGTCAGGTCACTCCAAAGCAAGTACAGGACTGGCACCATCATTGTCCATGCTGGTGCGTAAAACCTCAGACGTTACTCCCTGGACCACATGACATGATACATGGAGGAATACTCTGATCATGTAGCCCAGGCCAGTATGACCCTGACCTTGTCTAGCATCTTACACCCACCAATTATGATGTCACAGTATACAGACAAACATATCACGTTTAACAGTTGGCTAACAAATTGGTGTCATTCATAGGGGATACAGTGTCTGTCAGCCTGTGGTGACATGCTCGACATGCCACGTAGCTTCACTATGGACAGCTTGTACCTGTCATTCTTGGACTTTCGAATGCTGGCTAAGGCTCTTGCTACCACCATAGTGCCTTTTTTAAGCAGGGCTCAAAAGACAAACCCACCTCCATAGACATTACAGGTTAAATGAAACTAAAGGTAATGCTGCTCAACACCAGATGTGTTACCCTCATATTGCGGCCCCTCAGGACTCTCCTCAGTATGGAGGATAGTGATATATGTGCACTAACAGATGCCTGGTCCAGGCTCACTTATGCATACCAGCACTACCAGATTATGTTTCATACTATGTTTTCTGACCAGAAGACTTGGAACAGACAACACAACTAGGGGGAGTATCCATATACATCACAGATACACACACCTCCGGGTTAGTAGCACTGCACAAAGCATCACAGAACATACATATACAACTACCATTGTGCAAAACTGCCTTTTAGTTTGTTGCCTGCTACAGACCACCCTCTCAAACTCAGGAACCGCACTCGGCTTTCATGGGAACTATGGAGAATATGAAGGTCTCCACAAACACCATTATATTGGGTGACTTCAAATACACAAATATTGACTGGGGATACTACCCAAGCCCCAACACTCTCACCCAACAGTCGCTACAATTTGTAGACTCATATGCTATGGCACAACCAGTCAGCACAGCCACAAGGGGGAATACGTATTGGACCTGATCATCACCAACATGGGGACTCTATGTTCCACACCAGCGATATACCCCTCATTGGTAAGGTCAGAACATACATGCATCTCACTGGACATACATATACCCTCCACACACCCATCCTGGGTAATCTTGGTGAACTTCTCATGAGCCAATGTCTCACTTCACCAAAGCAAGGTGGTATCCTTCAGAGACCCTGAGTCAGTGGCAAATACGGCTCAGACTGCTGAATCCTTTACATACACATTCTATGGACACCTAGTGGACTGCATGGATTGTGCTATCCCAAATAACAACAGGACTCACTCCTCCAATGGCAGGAGACCTGTATGGTAGACTCCAGCCATTAATAAGCTGTACAACATCAGGAGGGAGCTACTACATGATAGAGCACAATCTCAGATGGGGAAGGCATCTGTGATCTGTACTAGCAGACAGCTACGATCACTCATGAACTTTTCTAAGGGCCGCTTCTACTGGACAATTGCACCAAACACGTAGGACTATCACACAGCCTTCTCCAGTTATGTCAGGAACTTGGGTGGACACTCACTGATATGCTGTGAGTTACTGCATACTGACTAAACTTACCCTGAACCCACTGGCATTGCCAACATCCTGGCAAACAGGTTCAGTGCAGATGTCTCCCCCCATCCCCCCTAAGGAGCAACTATCCATCCCAACAGAGTGTAACCTCCCTGACATCACACAGTAACAGGTGAGTGCTGCCCTCTCCAAAGCGTACATCACATCATCAATGGGACCAGACGGTGTCCCGGCCTGCATCTTACACGAGCTTCATGACAGACAGACGTAACCCTCACATTACATCACTGTTCAATATCAGAGTTACTACAGGATATGTACCCAAAGAATGGCGTACAGCGATAGTGGACCCACTCCACAGAGTTGGTGCCACAACAGACCACAGACTATATTGCCCTATAAGCCTAACTAGCCTGTTCTGCAAAGCTATGGAGCATATTGTCATGGGACTCATACACATAGACATTGGGAACCTACAGACATTGTGTCCTACACATTTCAGCATTGTTGTGGCAGATCTTGCCTCTTGAACCTGTTTGTATTCTTTAAACAGTTAACAGGTCCATCAACATAGGTACGGTTGTCCACACAGCCTACCTGAACTTTGCAAAACCCTTCAACACAATAACCCACTGGGCCATTATGCATAGGCTCACCAGTGTCGATATGGACACATATCTCACATGATGGATTGCTACCTGGATCAGGGATAGCACCCACATGGTCAGAATTGCAGGTGCCATGTCTGACTATACACCAGTTACACATGGCATCCCACACGGCTCGGTCCTGGGACCTCTCTTGTTCAGTATATATTTGTCTGACGTACAGGCTACCACAGGTGGAATATGGCTGACCATGTTCGCACTTGACTGCAATCTGGGTGCCATAATCAACTCTCCAGCTGCCACATGCATACTCAAACAGGGTCTCACAAAGATGGATGACTGGTGCCTGAGCCATGGCCTACAGCTAAATGCCATTAGTTGCATGGTCATCCCCTTTGGGAATAATAACATGCCCACACATTACCACATAGGTAGTACTCCATTACATATAGTAGGCATTGTTAAGGGTTTGGGGACATAACTTGTTAGTACTGTCGCCTTTGACAATCACGTTGCCAAAGTGGTTGGACAGACCTTCTATATAGGCCACCTTATCCCATATGGTTTCACATCTAGATTGAGTGAGGTCATTGTGCCCCTATACTCATCACAACCATGCTTGGTTACAATGCCACATTTGGGGTGTACCTTACCCGACACCTGCAGCAACTGTACTGGCCACAGAAGTTCCTCACCAAGAATATCTAGGGACTCACACGGATGCCCTGCACAGTTCGGATGCAGTAACTCCAGCTCTACTCAGTCGCTTACCACCTACTCGGATATGATGTGTGCCTGTTGTTTACAGATATACCCAACCCAGAATTACTGGACATGCTCCACCTCAGGATATCCGACACCCTTGGAGCTACACACTCCAGGGACATATACCTCAGCACAGATGTTAATAGGACATACTGGAGGGACAGATTCTTATCCCAGAGGCTCCACTCACTCCGGATTGTAATCCCAGTTTCACATAGGCAGAGCCACCCACTGACCACCTACAGGAGACATCTTGAAAACTGTATGGGTGATCGTATGTTTACCCCTGGGATATCTTCTGTGTCCCTGCTAGACAGAGGCACACTAGCCTAAATGTACATGGGATATCTTGTGTGACCTACTATTCACACGCACAGTGTAGTAATCTGACAGGGTTGCGAATGCCAAACACACTCTGGCTAGGCTTGTACATGCCCTAGGGCAGATAGCCTAGTATCGACCTCTGAACCTATGCTAATGTTCGGGATGCACAATGTTTATTGCTGATACTGTTTGCAGGTCTTTATCGTCTTTGCTTTCCCAGGTTTCTATGAACAACTTAGGTATCTGCAGAACATATTTGATTATGACAGGGTTCCACTATATTATATATGTGTCTGTTGTCATATTACTGTGTGCACAGGGAGGATTGCTGGATAGTGACAGGTTCCTGGGTTAACACATGCAACTGCCAGATATGTGTGGCCCACTGCTGTACTCAGACATGGCCTAAGTGTGTGAACATGCCCAGTTCAGGCTTTCCGTGTTTTGTTGCCTGATATTTGTCTCATTTATTCAAATGTGTGAGCATGCCCAGTGTGACCTACCAGTATGTTGCTATCTGAGGTCCACTACATTTGTTGATGTGTGTGAACATGATGATATTAACATTTATACTATGTGTGTTGGAAGTCAGGTTTTGTTCTTACTGCAGGACTCACCTTTGTGTCATAACTTGACAGGGATTATGCTGTGCCTGCAGGGTTTCCATGAGATACTTTGCATAGACTTATCAACATTCCTTCATACAGGCTGACCACTGCAATACTGTCATGGTTTAGTGGTTCAGTACTTTAACTATAGTGCACAGTATCCTGGGTTAGAGGCCCATCACTGCTTTATATTTTCATACTGAGCAGACCAAACTGCTTAAGGGCCAGTTAAGCAAATTTGAGCATGTTGGCTTTTGTTCAGCTATGCCCTACTTAGACCAGGCTTGTCCAACATTGCTCAATATTCACCAACATTGCTGGACGTTGCCCAATATTACTCAACATTGACCACAGTTTTGCTAGTTGGTGTGTGCGATTTTGTTTGCATATACTACATGGTGGTAAATGCTGTTTAGCACTGCTTTATATTGCTTAACACATGGCAATCATGCCTCAGGTGGTGCTGCAGGGCTGCCTATGTTGGATGCACATACTACACTCCCTGTACATGTTTGAAAGCAGGTGGTGTCAACTTAGGCATCCCTTTTACTATATGTTCAAGTCAGAGAGAGGTATCATTTCCGGAGTTCCTACTGAGCCAGTGTATGTGCTACGCATTGCCTCTTTGCCAAGGCCAAAGCATACTGGGCATGCCTCCTTCTGCCTACTGGGGCAGGCTCAGGTTGTTCCTCCTCTGAGTCATGCTCTGCCTGTGATGGCCTTGGCAATGGTGGGGGGCTGTTTGGCCCAGGCCTATGCTGGTCCTGCTGCAGCTGTTTTTGCAGGATCATATTATGTAGTATAGCACATACCATGACAATTTGGGTACATGTAGTTGGTGAGTACTGCAAGGCTCCACCAAATGTGTCCAGGCACCGGAACCGTGACTTGAGCAGCCCAAACACACGCTCGATTACATTACATGTTTGTGCATGTGCCTCATTATGGCATTCCTGTTTAGGTGTGCGTGCATTTCTGATGGGTGGCATCAGCCACGGCTCCAGTGCATAGCCAGTATCTCCCACTAGGTGACCATGTGGGATGTCCCCATTGGCAAATGTCTGGTACAGCTGCGTCAGATGCCAGATATGGGAATCATGGTAGCTTACAGGGCAGCCAGCACACATATTCAGTATTATGCCCTGGGCATTACACACGATCTGGCAGTTGATGGAGGGGAACCCCTTGCCATTGAAGTAGACACTACCCTGCTCACCGGCTGGTGCTTTGATGCGTATGTGCGTGCAGTCTATTGCACCCACTACCTCAGGGTATTCCGCTATTTGCTGGAAGAGATGCATATTGCTGGCCAATACCTCACGGGAATTGGGGAAATATACATGATCACCGACATATGCTGACATGGCATCCAGGAACTGGTGCAGTACCCTGGAGGCTGATGCCTGTGATATCCCCATCATATCACCGGTTGGTCTCTGGAAGGTACCTGTTGCTAATATTCTTAGGCCAACACATACCTTGGTTTCCACTGGGATGGGTTCCCCTCTGTTGGTTCTGTGTGTGAGGTGTGGCCTGCACAGCTCAACAATTTGCTGCAGGAGGTCTCTGTCCACTCTATAGCGCTCCACTATCTCCAGCTCATGTAGCCCCTGGTAAGTTACCCTTGGCCTGTAACCTCTTCAGTCTCCTCACTGTGGGTTGTCCAGCAGCATTTCCATTGTCACCACCCTCAGCATGTTGTATATGTCTCCTTATAACAGCAATGGCAGCCCCTAACATTTATTTGTCTCAGTAAAGCTTTTTCAGTTTTCACTTCTATTAGCTTACTGCAGTGTATGTTGTGAGAAACATAATGGACTGTTGTTTGCAGAGTTTTAAGTGCTAGGCTGGGCTGGGCTAGTGTACTGCCTGTGTAATTGCCTGATTCTGATTGTTTTCACGTGCTAGCTCTGCTAGTACTCCCTGGTAGCTTCCTACTATTTGTTGTGCTTCGTTTTTCCTTTCTGTTTCCTCGGGGGTGCAGCGCTGCGCACACAAGCGCAAACACGCTCACAGCAGCTCACATGCGCGCACACATGCTTACACGGCCTAAAACCTGCTTATTTGGGATAAAATGCACACACACCAGCGCAAACGCACTTACAACTCTTTAAACAGCTTTATACATGCTTACTTCGGCTTAAACATGTGCATTCACGCTTACATGCTCGCACTCTGTCTTACTCAGGTTTACAGGCACGCACACGCATGCATACCTGCTCAGCAAGAAACTTTGGTGTTATCCATGGCATACACCTTCCATTTCTTGCCTTTACCTAGCCTACCTGTTGACACACCTCTTTCCATGATGTGTAAATGACAGCTGACACATGCCACTCTGCTCCAATGAGCTTCACTTCTTTCATACATACCCCACTCGTGATGTCACCTATCTTCTACTCTGTTACTCCCTTTATCCTACTCCTACACTCCACTGACTGTGCTCATTTGCTAAGTAAACTTGCGAATCACTATCCTAACCCTCCTTTGCATAGGATTGCCTACTAATGCTTGGTTACATCTCTTAGACTGAGCTTCCCCCCTTAGCAACCTCTACTCGGTGGCCATGTTGTCTTCAGCCTGCCATTCCCTTGCATTGTACATTAACAATTTAAATAAGATCCACATTTGTGGGTTTTAATTTTTATTTTTCTGGTTTTTAGAGCGCAGCCCGTTTGCTCGGCACTGCACTACGCTTAAACATCAGAAATCGGAGAAAAAAAATGTATTATTTTTTTTTCATATTACATCGGGAAACATTGCCAATGGCCATATATTTGGCCATTGGCATGCTTCCTGCACTGGATGCAACCTTTATTTGGAGCTGTCACGGCACCGTTTTGCTATTTGCAGAACGGTACTCAGTTGTCAACTGAGTACATTTCTACAAATAACACTGCTCTTACTCGGACAGGTTCGGGTTTCCTGAATCGCAAATCTACCTCATTTGCATGCCTTTCACCTGCAATTGAGGTAATTTGAATTTCCCAGCCCTGTCCGTGTAAGAGCCATTTTAGGAGCTCTCTTCTCTCTTGCACGGCCCTGCAGGCTGTTCCTGCATCGCTCGTCAGACATGATGGCTGCATGGTACCTTACTCTACACTTAGACTCCGTGCAAGCCATCATGAATCCGGCCCAATGAGTGCGATTTCATTTAAGTATATAGTTCAGATTTTGTCTGAAAATAAAATAGTACTTTGACACTTGTTCTGTCTTTCTGTAAATGCAATATGTTTACTGATCAAACTTGAAAATATTAAACAGAATACATAACAAGGTATGTGAAAATAAAATAAATATTTCCATCAGTTAGATTCATATTGGAAATTTACATTTTTGCCACTTGTGAGTTCATACATTACATTATTTTAAAAGGGCTTGGTGCTAAATATTGATGGTAACCAAGTCAAAAGCTGCTTAGTTGGAAAATAGAAATAATGCACACATATACCAACTTATCTACACACACACACACACACACACACACACACACACACACACACACACACACACACACACACGCACACACGTGCACGCGTGTGCGTGTGTGCACGTGCACACACTCTCTGTAACACACAAAAAACATTTTTATATAAAGGCAAGGCCCCCAAGTTGCCTCCAAAACCTATATAACTGATTCCTGGATTACAATTACCTTGGGAGACAGACCTGTGCACTCATCTTGCAAAAAATTCACAGCCCATGCCACCTTGCATACGATAAACACTAAACACCTACAACACCCCCTTACCTGTTAGCAATCAACTCAAACTCCAAAACACCAAAAGCTTCTGACAAACACACACACACACACACACACACATATATATATATATATATATATATATATATATATATATATATACATATATATATATATGCACACACACACACACACACACACACACACTCATGCACAGAGCACAAGCATCACAATACACATAGTCATTCTTACAAACAGTTCCCCACACACTGCAAACATCAGACCCCATACAACTCAACTTTCAAACCATAAATCACACATGCAAACCCACTCATCAGTGTAAAGCAAACATACAAACCCCACATCTGTTTTACGTAGGACACACAGTTACTATATATATGATAAATGTACACTTTCAATTAATATATGTACCCAAATAATATATATATTCAATGAGAGTACACTGTCAATGAGAGGCACTTGAACCATGTGTCAAACACTGAAACTACAACAGACACACAAACACATACACACACAGACATACACACACACACACACACACACACACACACACACACACACACACACACACACACACACACACACACACACACACACACACACACTGGATGTTGATTAAGTGATTTATATTTGACCTTAAAATATCACAGATCTAAAATTGCTTTCACCTCACCAATGGCACAGTACGTTTTAGTTTGCTTTAACACAGTTGCAGTAGTTTGGTGTGATGACACATGATTCTGAAAAGAGATTAATGTGAATTTCTCATTTTTAAACTTTTTCCATTTTCTCTGGGCTTGTGGGACCTCAGAGATAAAGATGTCTCTCTTCCCTCACCCTATATACCAGAAGGTGCTAGCATAACACAAAACATATATTCTGCTCTGAGTCAGCATTGTTTCTGCCTCTCCAAGTGTTTCTGTTAATTTGCTATTTATTTCCGACTGCATGTTTCTATGTTTCTGATCTACATCCTATGTGTGTACATTCTTCCCTTCATGCTGCATTGTCAGTAACATCATTAGCCTGAAACTACGGTTTCCAAGTCAAAGTCATGCAGCAAAGTACCTTCCAATGTTTTTAGATAAAGACCGACATCCTCTTCAGGCTCTGGTGTACAGGTTTCACATCAGTTTTTGTATTTTCACTTCTGCTTAGGTCCATAAATTGAGTCTTAATTCATTGAAAAAGCAGTTTATCCTACTCATCAGGTATTTGGTTAATTGGTCTTTCTATTCATCTCTTTTTTGGAACCGGTCCTACTATTCTTTGTGTGGAAAGTATAGTAGAGGGAACATGCATTGCATGCTGGGACATGCAGTGGAGCTAAGCATTTATGGTGTGATACACATTTTTTATACCTAGAGGCCAGTATAACTATTTATTACTAAAATATTTTTATTCATTTTAAACAAAAATGATAATCTTAAAGAGTACAATGAAATGAAACATTTAAATAAAACACACACATATATACAAACACACACACACACACACACACACACACACACATATATATATATATATATATATATATATACAACACACACACACACACACACACACACACACACACACACACACACACACACGCAAACACACACATATGCACACACAATGACTACATCAGATGTGTGTGTGTGTGTGTGTGTGTGTGTGTGTGTGTGTGTGTGTGTGTGTGTGTGTGTGTGTGTGTGTGTGTGTGTGTGTGTGTGTGTGTGTGTGTGTGTGTAGATATATATATTTATATACAGAGAGAGATAAAGAAATACAAACACTAAATCAATGATAAATGAGATGCATTTATGTAGCTGTACTTTTTCATACAGAAGAGAAGATCAATATTTCAACTAGAGAAAATGTGCAGCAATCACAAAAGAAAATATATTAATTACTCATAACATATAAATGTGTTACCTCTGAATCACAGCACAGTTTGGAACATCTGAACACACTTGCTTATAATAATGAAAAGTAGAAGCATCATCTGACAAAGAGGCATGGCTGCCATTAATGTTTCTCTGCTGTAGAAAGACTTGATTCCTAGCTGCCTTTATGGTGGCTTTGTATAACTTTGGAAAAAATAAGAGCTGAAATGTTCCTAAGATGCTTTGCAGTGTAAACAGAGTCAAGGCTATCTGTGAGTGAGAACTTATATTTAAGGTCCAGTAACTTCATTTGTTATTTGTTGCTCATTCGTCTCTAATACATAAAACAAGAAGGCTTGGGGTTTCATTCTGATGCTTTAATACATAAAAAACATCAGGATGGATAGCAGCATCATTGAATACAAGCACACTAGTTAACAGACAGATCTTACATACATACATGCTTACATCTCAACAGCTAACTACAAAATGGCAGTCAGGCTTGCACATGCTCAGTATTTATACACTTGTGCAAGCCCTTGGATAGTTTCTTAAAGGTACACACCGACATATTGATCTACATCCTCCCTCTTAAAAAGATTGCCCTTTATGTAAAACAATGTTAGAGATAGACATGCATTACTATATATATTGGAAATAAAACACAGTGTCCATATCCAAATTGCTTCATATCTGCTACAGGGTTTAGAGATTCGACCATATCTCGTAACATACCAGTTAGGACCAAATTTAGCAACAGGGACAGTCTGTGGTACACAACTCATATCAGGAACTTCTGGATCCATCATAGGAACAGGAATGTCCTCTGGAATTTCCTCAGGAATTGAAACACCGGGCAACTCACTCTGAGATAAAGTGTCTTTCTCAAGGGCTATCTGCTGTGGTCTCAAATGTTTCCGATTCCGCCTAAAAGTTGCTTCTTCTGATTCCAAAATGTACGATCCCAGCTCTGGACCAATATTCTTCATGACACAATTCCAATCATAACCTTTGGACGTTTGCATCCTTAACCACTTATCCCTCTCATAATGCATTGAGCAGTTTGCTGGTCTTATCGTAGTAGGATTTCTGGGATAGTCACTTCTTTAACAGATTGGCTTTCACTTACCTGTTATTCTTGACATATGGAACCAACAATTGACTACTGATTGGTAATGTGGTTCTGGTTTGTCTCGACAGAAGTCTCTGAGCAGGTGAACCAAGATGTTTATCATGAAGAACATTTCTGAGATTCAAAAGATTCAGGAAAACATCACTATTGTCGCGTTTTGACTTCTCAAGTAACTGTTTTGTACTTTGCATTATGCGTTCTGCCAAACCATTTGACTGTGACTACTCTGGACTACTTGTGACATGAGTAAAGTCCCATTCTTCACCAAATTATTTGAACTGTTGGCTTGTAAACTGCATGCCATTGTCAGAAATTACTTTGTGTGGACTACCATGAATAGCAAAATGATGATTCATCTTAGTAATGACTGTACTGGATGCTAGGTTGGGAAGTAAGTCAATCTCGAACCAATTGGAGTAAGAGTCTACTAACTCCAAATAATGTTGACCATTCCACTTGAAGATATCAGTGGCTATTGTCAACCAAGGTACTTCCGGAATCTGGTTAAGCTGAAGTGGTTCCTTCTGTTGATGTGGCTTTGTACTATTACATACAGAATAAGATGAAAGTGTTCTCTCAATGTCTTGTGACATAGAATGCCAAAATACTAGTTCTCTCACCCTTCTTTTGGTTGATTTGGTTCCTGGGTGACCACGATGCAAGATAGCAATGTACTCTGGTTGCAAAGACTTTGGAACAATCACTTTTGGACCTTTCATAATGATACCTCACAGACAAAATCTCATCTCTGTATGGAAAATAAGGTTGCACTTCTTGAGATAAACTAGATTGCTTTGATGGCCATCCTTGACTGATAAAGTGGTTGAGCCTTTGTAAAACTGGATCTGTGGCTGCAAGATCTCTCAGCTCATCAAGACGTGTGAAAGAAAAATGTCTCACTTCCATGACTTCAAAATCAAGGTTCTCATTCTCGTGTTGTTCTGTGGTATTACTGGGTGATCTGGATAATGTATCAGCAAGATAAAAAAGTTTGCCTTTCTTGCAGACAAGATTGAAATTATACTTTTACAATCTCAGCATCAAATGTTGCAGTTTGGCTGGAGCTGAATGCATAGGCTTTCTCAAGATAATGACTAATGGCTGGTGGTCTGTTTTGATCTGGATAGGTCTGCCATAAACATAATCATGGAACTTCAAACATGCAAACAATTTGTATCTGATGAAGTCTGCAGAGGCAGACAAAAGCACTTATATTATGATTTTTTTAAATTTGCATTCGATAAAAATTTGGATTTGTGACAAGCTGTTGCCGTGGAGCTGCTTTACCTTGCTTTTGGATGGGTTGGTTTGTTCCAGAGTTTACTTAATATGCAAACACATTTGCCAAAAGCTCATTCTCAATCTGGGCATATTGCATTTCAGTTTGGGTAAAAGTTCTCAATGCATAGGCAACACATTGATCCTCTTGTAATATGACTGCACTAAGTCCACATTTTGAAGCATCACTGGTCATTGTAACTGGTATGTGAACATCATAGTATCTGAGCATTGGTGGACTAGCATTTCTCTTTTTCAGGACATCAAGTGCTCTTTGGTGTGGCTCTAACCAAGACCAGGATTCACCTTTACGTGTCAGCTCTCTGAGTGGCACAAAATATGGCTCAAGTCTGGAATTAACTTCCCTAGGTAGTTGATCATGCCAAGAAAGAGTTGCAGGGCTTGAACATTGTCAGAGCTGGCATGTCGAGAATGGTTGTGTGTTTTAAAGGGTCTGGTCGTAAGCCTGTAGTTGTAAATAAATGACCAACATAAGTAACATCTTGTAGCCTGATCTTGCATTTGTGTGGGCTGAGCTTAAGATTCACTTGACATGCCCTTTCTAGAACTTTTATGAGGTTTCTATCATGTTCTGCTTCATCACTACCTCCTACTAGTATGTTGTCTACTATAATAGCACAAGGATAGCCAGAAAAAATTTGTTCCAATGCACGTTGAAAGTTAGCCCAAATGTTATTCTCAAAAATCTGTACCTGCCAAACTGAGTACTAAATGTAGTGCGCAATGAGGATTTCTTGTCAAGCTGAATTTGCCAAAATTAACTCTTTGCATTTAAGACAGAAACAATAGTGGCATTTGGCATCAAAGCTGCGACTTCCTTGACTGTGCGCATTGGATGATGCGGTCTTTTTAGCACCTTGTTCAAATCTGATGGATCAATACATATTCTGATGTCATCTGAGCTTTTCTTATGAGCTACCACCATGGAAGATACCCATTCAGTTGGAGTTTCAACTGGACAAATCACACCTTGTTGCACCATTTTGTCTAACTCAGCTTTGACTCTCTCCTGTATGGCTATTGGAACTTTATGAGCTGGCCTGATAACTGGACTGACCTCTGGGTCTAACTTCATGGAGTACACACCTGGAAGTTTTCCTGGTTTGTCTTCAAAAAGATCAGCACAGGTAGAAAAAATGTGCTGGACAAAATTAGAGTAGTGGTCTTTTAAGCTAACACTGTGGACTTCCTCATTAAATGAAAGCTGTCTCATTTTCAATCTGTCTGAGCCCTAATAATGATTAGACGTGCCTCTTGACCACATAAAATAATAAGTTGTAGCTTCTTCCAGCAGAGTAACATGGAAGCACTACTGAATCTTCGGTATAAAATTGTTCGCCTCCATAAGCAAGTTTTGCACACCTTGCCAAATCAAGCCTTTCACCTTTACACACTCTAGCAAATGTTTCTGCTGACATAACATTGCACTTGGAGCTCAATGCATTTGCCATTTATCTGAACAGTACAAAATACTTCATTCTTTGCCCTTAAATCTACTGCACTGACTGTTTCATGAGGTACTGACACACCTCAACATAAAGAGTCAAATTGCCATTGTCTAACCAATCAACTCTTTTCTTAAAATGCTCCCTTTTAATAAAAGATTGTGGGCCTTTTGATTTACAAAACCATTTGAAATGATTCCATTGATTAAATTTGTGGCATTGCTGACCAAAAGCTAAACACTTTTCCCTTTTAGATTCATATCTTCCACCACAGTTATGACACTTGGCAATGAAACTAGGTTGGGGCCCATGCTTTGAGTTTTCTGACTTACTCTTATGCTTAACTGAGGCTGTGTGAACTCTGGAATGTGCTAGAAAGCTCTGCGGTTTACCAGTGAGTGCTGTGTGGGTTACAGCTGCTGCCATGTGTTTGGGCCTGTTTAATTTAACCATGTGCTGCATACTATCAACATGAGCTTTATCACTGTGCCTTCCAGAGCTATTCTCATTTGTAAGCATATCTGTGTGCCTTTCTGTGAGCTCATATATCTGACAAATCTCAATGGCCTTATTCAAAGTTAAATCACTGTCACGAAACAAAATCTCACAGCATCATGTTTTATGCCACGCAAGTCTGTAATTTATCAACTCATCCCTTAAATCACCAAGTCTGTACATTTTAGCTTTATTTCTCAAGTCACTTATATATGTTGCAAAAGTTTCACCAGGCTTTTGATCCCTTGTATAAAATAAGTGCCTTTCCATTGTAACATTTGTCTGGGGGTTACACATTTCTCTAAATTTACATTTTAAGAACTCAAGGTTTTCCCTTGACTCAGCCTGTACAACAATATGACCATTTCCCCCCTCTCCTGTATAGATAGCAGGTGCATAAACAAATAAGCATTCCCTTTCTATGACTTCTGACCCAGCTAAGTTAAGTAGAATCAATGCCTTTGTACAGTCATCTTTATCAGAAAATCCATCCTATATGAAAATGTTGTACTCTTGCTCAAACACTCTCCAGTTCTCAGCAATATTATTGTCAAACACAAGTGCACTGGGTTTCTGAAATCCATCTGCCCTGCCCATAAAATATACACAAACATATTGAAAATATGGCCCTTGTAATTAGGTATGAACAAACAGTTCTGTGAGCTTGCAACAGCATTCAAATACACAATAAACTGATCGAAATTCTTTACTTTGCAAAATATGCTCTGCAATGCCTGTACTCTGCAAAATATGCCTTGTAATGGCTATAATTTTGCGAAATAGATTTACTGTAACACTGCACAAACATGCGAACACAATACATTTCTGATAACTCAGATATCTTTGCTTAATGCAAAAACACTTGCTTTGTGAAAATGCAGTCGTTTCTCCTTATTTTATTAATTTTATGCAATTTGGAATTTATTTCAAGCATTTTCTGTAGTAATCTGAATATTTTTATCAATATCGTACAGATTGGTTTATGCAAATATCATTTAGCGCATTCTGTCTGCCTAGTTTCATATTATGATAAAAGACATAGTGCTGAGCAAGTTTTAATACCTGAAATTCATTCCTGAACTGTTTTGCAAAGTTTGCGCATTTTAGAAATGATCCACTGCTGTATATTCCTCCAGCTGTAAGCAAGTGCCTCCAGTCATTTTAGCCATGGCGTCTCAGACTTCATGCGCTTTCGATATGCCTCTTCTGGTACCATGTCGCTCGTTCATCTCTAATATATAAAACAAGAAGGCTTGGGGTTTCATTCTGATGTGTTAATACATACAAGCACATCAGGATGGATGGCAACATCATTAAATAAGAATGAACTAGTTAATAAACAGAGCCTACATACATACATACATGCTTACACCTCAACAACAAACTACAAAATGGCAGTCAGACTCACACGTGCTCAGTATTCATACACTTGTGCAAGCCCTTGGATAGCTTCTTAAAGGAACATACACACATATTTATCTACTGTACATTATTATTCTTTTTTGTGAAGTGCAATAGTTTTTACTTAGTATGATTTAATCACTGCAGTTGCCTAAAATAATCAGTCTTTCAGAATTTAAACACAGCACATGGGGTGTTTGCACACTTGATTACAAAGGTAGAGGTGAGCAGAGTCTGCAACACTGAAATTGCTGAAAAAAAGATGACTACAACATGTGAGTATAGTCTGCTTTTGAGGTGCTATGATCCCAGGTGCAGGAAGCTCCACCATGAAAGTATCATAGACTAATACTACTTAGATAATGTATTCTCAGTGTGGTACTACCCAGTCCATAAATTGGAAATATCAAGTCTGAGACATATTTTGCTACAAAAGAAGGCACTAACTCCCTTCAGTTCTTTTTTAGAATATTCTGCTAGATATGGTTATAAGAAACATTGACCATCAGAGCCAGAAGAAAATTTACTAGGCCTAAAATGGCCTGCAATAGCATTTAACCTAGTACTTACATATGAACCTAATAAAAATAACTTTAATGTGGCAATAATTCCACTACGGAGATGTTGTGTTTGATATAATGAATGTGTTTTTCATTTTATAAGGGGGGAAAGGGTTGGATGATAAGGATCTACACCTCAAAGACACAAGGTACAGTGTTTGATTCTGACTTCATGCTATCAGCTAGGCTTAAAATGGCCCTTTGAGGCATTTACCCTACTGTTCACCTATGAACTTTACATAAGTGAATGCCAAGCTAAATGTCCTGAATTCTACAATGGCTTAAACCTTTGTGGATATTGTGCTGTGCTGCCTTATTAGGCCCCGCATGCTACATGTAATTAAAAAAATGAATTGAATGGTACAATTGAAAATATGTCCAAAAATCTGTACATTATACATAGTAATTCACCTCTAGTGCATCAGAAGTATCCAAAATAAGCAAATGTGGCAGAAAAAAGTCCTACAAGATAAAGACTCCCTTTCAGAAAATATGCAACCATCTAATATGGTTACCCTAAACACCCACTTCTGTACTATAGGATTAATGCATGCAATGTTCTTCCTCACAGACTTGTCTCTGAGGAAATCAACTCTGCATTCCACACCTGTGGATGATAAAGAGGGAAGCTTCAAAGGTGCTTGTCATTTTTGGTGTGCATTGAGACCTCTGACGTAATTTTTTTAAGCAGATGAGTTTCTGCCCTGTAACATCTTGGACTACAGTGTTGATGTTGCCTGATTAAGTTCACTGTAGTAAGACCTCCTGTTGAAGTACAGGTTTTGTAGCAACATAACTTCACATTCACTTAGAGGCAAGAGATTCATGCACACTGCTGGCATATATGATTTGCATATGAACCTTATTAATATTCCTTTAAGCTTTTTAGTGTACAAAGAGTTGTGTAGCAGGAGCAAGTCAGATATCTGAGGAAAGACATAACATAATTTTGATGGCACTATTTTGGAAAGAAAGATAGCATGCCTTTTTATTTGCCTGTAGTACCTGATCTCACTCAGCAACATAGTTACAGTTTAGTTCATAGGTTCATAGGTTCATAGGTAGGTACTAGGCTATTGGCCCTGGGGCCTATACAAGCCCAGCCATAAAGGTACCCTGGCTTTTGCCACCCAAGAAAATTATTTTCCTGTGCCACTGTCGAGCAGATCCACAGAAGTGATCCTGGGGTGAATTTCCGATTTCCCATCCAATCATCAAGATTTTTCTTGAAGAGTGCTAATGAGGAGCTTTGTTTGATATAGATAGGTAGTTTATTCCAGAGTAGGAAGTCTCTGGGACAGGAATCTATCCCTCCAGCATGATCTGTTTATTGTGGTGACAAGGTTTAGGTCCCTAGAGCGTGTAGCTCGGAGGGATTGGGATTTCTTTAAGTGGAGCATGTCCAACAGCTCTGGGTTTGACATAGCTTTGTATGTTAGGCAGAGATCACCTCTGAGTAGGTGATATGTGAAGGAGTAAAGCTGGAGCTTTTTGAGACGGTCTGCGTAGGGCATCTGTTTGAGGCCAGTAATCCTCTTTGTGAGGTATTTCTGCAGCCTTTCCAGTTGTTATAGATGTCTTGTGAGGTACATACCAAAAGGGGCGTTGTACTCTATAATGGGTCTAATGAGTGATGAGTAGAGGGGAACAATGACTTATTTTTTTCTGGATGAGAAACCTTTTGTGATGAGGTGTGCCATGTAGAAGGATATCTTGACTACTGCGGCAATGTGATTATCAAAGGAGAGACTACTGTCCACCTGTGTCCCAAGGTCTCTTATCACACTTTTGGTGTTAAGTATACTACCGTCTATGTTGTAGTTCATGGGTACAGAGTTTTTACCAAAGGGAATTTTAATGCACTTTTTGGCATTGAGCTTGAGGCCATGGCTTTGACACCAGGCATCTTTCTCAGTGAGGCCCTTTTGTAGGATGTCCACATCGTTAGGAGTTTTGATTATGGCTCCTAGTTTGCAGTCATCTGTGAACTTCATTAGCCAAAGACCTTCTGTGTTAGCCTGTACTTCAGTAAAGTAGATTCCAAACAGGAGAGGACCCAGGACTGAACCCTGTGGTACTCCACTTGTCACTGGTCTGAAGTCGGATTTAGAGTCTGCTACTTTCACAGTGTGGGTTCTGTCAGTGAGCCAGCTGGCAACCCATCTTGTGACATAGAGATTTATACCTAGTTTACTGAGTTTATCTATAATTCCAGAGTGGGGGATGGTGTTGAAAGCCTTGGCAAGATCTAGATAGGCTGTGTGAACCACCTTACCCTTGTCTTCGGCTTTGGTGACTGCTTCAAAGAAGTCTATCAGGTTTAAGAGAAATGATCTGCCTTTTACAAACCCGAACTGGGTAGGGTCCAGAGTTTGGAGATTACCAATGTCTTTGTTTATAAGTTCCATGATGATACGTTCCATGGCCTTGCAGACCAGGCTCATCAGGCTAATGGGGTAGTAGTTCCTGGGGTCTGTGGTGGCTCCCCCCTTGTGGAGTGGGATAACCATTGCTATGCGCAATTCAGCAGGCACAAAGCCTGAGGTGAGGCTATGATTGAACATGCTACTTAGGTGGGATACCAGTTTGTACTGTAGTTTGTGTAGAACGCAGCCTGGGATGTTGTCTGGTCCCATGGATGCTGTGTTCTTGGCTTTGGAGAGTGTGGTTTTTACCTGTGCAGCCGTGATTAGAGGAACGTTGCATTCTTCTGGTATAGAGATGGGCTCTTTAGGGGCTGAGAGGGGGATAAAGTTAGTACTGAACCTATCTGCCAGGATGTTGGCAATATCAATTGGGTCTGTGTATTTAGTGCCATTGTGCTGTAACTCAGAGCAGATCTGAGTGTTGTCATTGAGATTCTTGACATAGCTATAGAATGCTTTGTGGTTGTCTTTAGAATCAGTTGGGATTTTGTTTTCATAACTAGCTTTGGAGGATTTTATCAGGAATCACAGCTTCTTACTGAGGCTGACCAGGGAGCTCCTCCACTCGTGGGATTTTACTCTCTTTTGCTACAGTTTCTTCCTTCTGTTGTACAGTTTGTTTATGGCAGGGGACCACCAGATTGGCTTCCTTTTTTTGGAGGATAGCATTTTGGTTCTGTTTGGGATAGCACGATCCATGCCCTCATGTAAGTGCTTATAAAGTGCAATTGTGTAGGATTCAGTAGTCATAACTGTATTGTCCATCTCCATGGGTGTCATGAAGTTCACCACTTCTGTCTTAAGAAGCATAAAGTTGGCTTTGGAGAAATTTTTTACCATGATTTCCTTAATGGGGGTGGGGGCAGGATGTGGATATCTATGGTAATTAGTTTATGGTCGGATCGGACCAATGAGGCGTTGACTTCAGGTGTGGAACACCAGTCACTCATATTGGTAATGACTAGATCTAGGATATTGTTGCCCCTGGTGGCGGTGTGGATAAGTTGATCCAGGACATTGGAGTTTATGAATTCCAGAAAGCGTTGAGCAAAGGAGTTGGTACATGAGTAGTTTTCCCTGTTAATGGTGGGGTAGTTTAAATCACCCATTATTAGGGTGTTTGGTTGAACCCTAATATTTTCCAGTACATCAAGAAAAGAGGAGTGGAAATCCTGGGGCATGGTGGGTGATCTGTAGCAAGCTACAATTTGGATTGTAGTTTTGTCCAGAGTTAGTTGCACTTGGATAACCTTGGCTGCATTATGCTGAGCAACTAGCCTGAAGGTGTGGATATCCTTAATGAATATGGACACACATCTGCCTTTGGTGTTCCGATCCAGGTTACATGGCTGAAAAGTGTGGTATGAGTTATAGCCTGGTAGTGCAGGGGTGCTCTCTGGAGCCTTGAACCAGGTCTCAGTCACTGCACAGATATTGATATTCTCCATTTTAAGGAGTGCCCCGAGATTTAGACTTCCAGCATTGAGTAGCATCACAATAATTTTTGCTTGCCTGTTCCTGTTATGGTGGTGAATTTGTCATTTGAACCTTGCGTAATAAAGGCACTATGGGGTGGCAAAATCCTTAGCCAGTATCCAGAATCCCAGGGGTGACAGGTGCAGACCATCTCTGGCAAAGCATCGTGGTCTGTCGAGCATGTCATCCCAGGCAGACAGATACTGGATCCCTTTAGAATGGCACCAGAAGCTTAGCAATTGTTGAAGTCAATCATTTTGTCCTTGTACTGTGGCATCATTCTGGGTGATGGCAGAATGCTACTCAGGGCTAGGGTCATACCTGCCTAGGCTACAAGATCAGAGAGCTCTTCCATGTCTCTTTTCATGTAGTCCAGGGAGGTACATCTCAGGTCATTCACACCAACATGGACAATGACAGAGTCATATTTGTACTTGTTGTGGAGTGACCTGAGTGCGTGGGTTATGTGGCGGATCCTGGCACCCGACAGGCAGCTGACAGTAACCTTCTCCTTGTTTAGCCTGGTGAGTGGGACATCAGTGTGCCTGACTATAGAGTCAACTATGACTAGTGTGTTGGGTACATTGTTTTGCCTTATTGGCTGTGGTTGAGTGGCACACTGAGTCTGTGGGCTATGTGTCATTTGGGTTGTGTTGAGGGTTGGAGGTTGCTTGCATTTCTGCTTTGGAGGTCTCTGTTGCTTGAGCAGATTATTATTGAGAGCATCTGCGAATGTTTTTGTGTTTCTATGTGTGGATTTTGGTGGTGTAGATTTAGTGAGACTATGATGAGTGTGGTGTGCTAAGAGTTTACCTTCTCCTCTTGACTGTCAAGTTCAGTCTTGATTGGAGAGAGCTTTACCTCCAGTTTGGCTAGATAAGTGCATCTCTCACAGGTTGTAGTGTTGGGTGGTAGGAGGAGAGGGTTGTCTGTGTACATGAGTCAATTTCTACATTGCCCCAAGATGCCCAGATTCATCAGATAGACAGGAGAGAACACTGGGAGCTGACCCTTGGACATGCCTGAATAAAAAAATATTTTCCTCTAGATAAGTGAGGAAAGTGAGTACAAGAGCTATTTTTCTCTAAGCAAGTGAGGAAAGTAAGTACCAAAACTGTTTTCCTCTAGGTAATGAGGAAGGTTGAGTGGTGCAGTAATTAGTAGGTTATTTAGTGCTTTCAAGTTCTGAACAAGTGCTGATCACAAATACGCAAATTCAAGTGCTAAAACTAAGAATCTGTATCTGGACTAAACTAGTTACAGGAAAGGGGGAAACAAGTGCAAATGCGGGCTTTTAAATCAGAAAGTTGAGATAGATGGAAAAACTGCCCAAACGGCCAATAACTACAATTTCTGGGCCAGAACCACTCCTTATGTGGTTGATAGGTTGCCTAGTATTTACCACTCCCACTGATAAGCTAGAAGGCTTCCCTCCAACACAGAAAGCTTGGGGGGGGGGGCTTAGAAGCTTACATACAGTCCTGGATACATCTGAATCTGGACTACACTAGTTACAGGAAAGGTATATATATATATATATATATATATATATATATATATATATATATATATATATATATATATATATGTATATATATATATATATATATATATATATATATATATATATATATATATATATATATATATATATATATATATATATATATATATATATATATATATATATATATATATACAGAAATATATACAGAAAGTAGCTAAAACAGCAGTAGAAACAATTCAAATGCAGTACAAGCTAGCACACTTGAGTATGGGGGCAGGCAACTGCAAAAGCCTCAAAATTTAAAAAACAACACAGGAATAGGGGAGTGGGTATGGGAAAACCAACACCTTCAGCAAAGATCTGAAAAACTATACAGTGAAGCAAAAATAACAGTGCCCAACTCTGAAGTCAGCCAGCAATGATATAAAATTAGTCAAACAACAATTACCAGTACACAACTCTGAAGTGCCAGAAAAATATACTCAGCTCTGTATATCTCCAGATAGTTTGAAGAGCACTCTGCCAGGACACAGGAAGGCTCCAGCAATGATATGCAGACTTTTATTAAGAGGGTCTAATTTTATGCAAGTAATCATTGAGATGGTCAGATAACACACAGGATGTAAAACCAGTTATACCAACTTAAGACACAGAGAAATGGGGGGGGGGGGCTTCAGCAGAGATCTGAAAAACTATAGAGTGAAGCAAACATAACAGTGCACAACTATGGTCAGCTAGAAATGATATAAAATTAGTCAAACAACAATTACCAGTACACAACTCTGAAGTGCCAGAAAATATATACTCAGCTCTGTATATCTCCAGATAGTTTGAAGAGCACTCTGTCAGGACACAGAAAGGCTCCAGCAATGATAGTGTTCACCATTTTCAAGGCAACTGTAAAACTGGAAAAGACCACTGACTTTACAGCTCTATTGGGGCAACTGAGGTTCTCCTACTGCTAGAATACTAGATTTTTCTAAGATAAGGTACATTCCTTAAAGATCATCGAATTTCACAAGTAGCTGTACCATACCAGGGAAAAAAATCTCTGTAAGAGTGGCAGCATTGTTACACATTGTCTTTGGCACATCATCTGTAGCAGCCCATCGAGACATTTGTGGTGCAGCTTCTATAAGCCATTTTCAAAGTGTTTTTACAGTGAAAAAGCAATAGGGGAAGTAGCTGTCCTTACATGGTTACATTATGAACTGGAAACAGTCAAATAACCTTCTGTCTGAGGTCATCTAGGCTACTAGTATAATAAACTAATTCAATGAATCATATGTGGCCCCATGCCCACTATCCTTAGTGATATGATTATGACTATTAAATAGTATTGAATGCTTTCATCAAATGATAAACATAACCACCATTTTCACAGACAGGCCTTAACTTAATCAGGCACTGAGGAGAAACCTAGGTGTATTGATGCTGCTCAACTCCTCAGTCTGAGCCACATGACCTACACCATCAAAATCCAAAATGGTAACAATAGCTGGCTCCCAATATACTGAAAAGCATCCTAATATCTTAATTATGCAGGGTGACTGGCTTCTGTTTTTTTTCACATTTAATGGCTCCTTGCCAGATTTATTTAATAGTGGCACATGGGATACCTGACTTTATTATATGCTGCTAATAACACAGTAGGCCATTGGCTCATAACTAAGTTGTAAAAGTTCAAAGTAGAGCCATTCAGTCCTTTCATTTTATAAGAGTTTGGATATTAAATTGATTCCATAATCTTATCTAATGACAGTGAATTTTCTTGTTGACTCAGGTGATGCTGAAGAAACCCTGAAGGTAATCTCTTCCCATTCTGTGGGTAGTTCCAGTTTCCCTGGTTATGGCTAAAGATATCATTATAATGAATATAGTAATACCTAAAAAACTACTGACTCATAACCTGCTGACCATACTAGATGGAGCCGTCCAGCCTTCTCAAAGAATAAATATGCCTTTCAGAGTCTCCTTTATGAATATAACCAGACAGAAGTTATGTTGCTATACACCTTTACCCATAAAGTATTGCTCACTTAACATTCCCATAATATAAAATTATTCCTGAAATGTCAGTTCCTGAAATTATTTCTACGCAGCCTAGTATAATATGTTGCTCTCCTAACTCTGGTTGCTTTATTTTGCAAAAGATAAAAAATTCCTTGCACCCTCAACTTTATGAGTAAGTTCTGTCTTATGCTTTATTTGGGTACCGTTTAATTTATACTACACCATGGTTTTGGCTGGTTAACATTATTTGTGGGAAGCCACTGTTGTAAAAATAATCCATCTAGTACACCTGTGCAGTCCACGGAGGCAGCTTTTGCTGTCTCTCTAAATCACTCCTACTTCAAAAGAGTTGAACAGAGCTCCCCTTAGAAAATGCCAGCAATAAAACCACTGGAAATTGATTTAACAGGAAATGTGCACATATTTCCAGTTCTACTTCAGTACCTAAATATGAATATAACCATTTGAGATGTTCTACATTACCCTGTCACACTGACGGTAAGCAAATGATCTTTTCATGGGGTGGTAGTAATTGTACATCATGTGTTCATAAAGAAAAGACATGCATAATCCCTAAAATTTAGCTCTGTTCCTGACTGTGAGACTCTCTTGACTTTCTACTTCTAACCCTGACTCCCAGATGAGATTGAAATCACTTATATAACACTGTCTCAACTCTTAACTGCTATTAATGATGGCAGTTCCCTGTCAGTTGCATTGCTTCATAATTTGAACCATAACATCTTTTTGCCAGCTGACTTAACTTGCCCAGTGACTCCTGCCTACTCATATAGGTCAGTTCCTTCCTCCTAAGGGTCTGGATGCAGTCCAATTTGCTCCCTAAGCAGGGCAAGAACCATATTATCCATCCATTTTATGAGTTCCCTAACCTGGAGGATAACCAGTTCAGCCTTTACATCCCCTCAGAGGTGACAGGTGCAAGAAGTATACCAGTCTACTTAGATTTCCCTCCTGACCATAAAACCTTCCAATTTACAACTTAAATGTTCGAAAGTTTCTGCTGACAGCGCGTGCATGTCTGCTTTCATGCCTACTTTCTTCAGTGCAATGTGAACTCACTGGTTCAGTGCTTTGGATGGTACACCTGCATTCCTGCACATGTTACTGATATGATGAGATGACCCTCCTCCTCAGGATGGAAGAGCGGGTGCATTAACATCCTTCCCTGCTCAGACCTACTGGTGCTTATTCTGCTAATCAAATATGGGTTGGCTGGGTTGTACTCGGAACTCTATCCCTCTGTATAGTATGGATGGACCCTAGGACCATAATAGCTTATCCAAACTATTGGGGCAAGTAGTATTTTAGGCCAAACTCCTCCCACCTGCAATTATAAATGTCATCCTCTTGTCACCTTAGGTTTTTTCTGCATGATGATGCCCCATAGCTCTTAATGAATCAGGGACAAATTTCAACATAATCAGGGACAAATCCAGAAATAATCATGGACACTTTTAAAATATTAGTACTTTTAACCTCAGACATTAACAAGAGAATGTGAATTAATATACATGTTTTGAAGTAAAGAATGTCAATAGCACCAATTATTGCCATTGTTTGTTAAGTGTAATTCATTACCTTTTATTCATAGTTTTTGGAGTGATTAAGAGAGACAGAGCTAAAATCTGAGTCAAAGAGAGGGACATTTGAGAGGTAGCCACCCCCAACATCCTGGAAGAATTTTGCATAGAGGAATCCCATGATCTGGCCATCTTCTTTTGCCTCATGTTCTTATTTTTTTGTTTTTTAGATTTCATTTTTACCCTCATAAAACAGTACTGTGTTATTATTGTAAACACTTAAGCAGAGAATGAGCTATTCAGTTTTACTAGGTGGCTGAGGTCTCTTACATGTGAAGAAATAAACCTTTCTCGCTCCATGAAGTACTCTGCCCAGAAGGCTATGGTTTGCTTAGCACAAATAGTGGCAATAAGTTCAGCAGTAACAACTCACAAGGCATATAAGCCCACAAAAAGAAGTAGGTTGCTTACAGCTCAGGAATATTAGTGACTGTTTATTAGGATATATTTAAAGCCAGTTTTCTGAATTAATTAACCTAGAAATCACTGTTCTGGAAACAGTTCAGCTATGTCTACCAGTAACTATAACCACGACAAGGACATTTCTAACTCATTAGCAACTTAGTTGGAAAAGTGTAAAGAAATAATTGATATAATATAACTTTTCTAAAAAAGGGGAAATCTGTGAATTTTAGAGGCTGTCTTACTCCTACCTCCCTTACCTTGATGAGCCAAAGTATCAATATACCTGGTTTGCAGAGCTTTATTTATCTACAGACTATGGAGTCTCAAATGCTCAGTTTGGCTCTAGGGAAGAGAAAACATGCAACTGCAAACACAATAAAGAGCTGAGAAATTAGAGCCTGAATATCCATAAAAGCTTAATGAGTGTGAAATAAGAAAGAAGAGTTAAGGCACCTTGTTATGTATGTTTCCCTTGACAAGAAATGTTCAAATGTGATAGGTGAAATGGTATAAGAGTGAGGAAGAAAAATTGCTAAAGAAAGTCTTATGAGAGTTAATTCAGCCCCAACCTGTGAGTGGCTTTTACAGAAATGTGACGGGAAGAAATGTCTTAAGTTATGTTTTTTTTTAATATGCAGAAGCATGTGATTATTCTGTAGGGAGGAAAATGCACTCTCGGAAAAGTAAGTGTTGTCCTTCAATATATTTCTGGGAAGCCATACTAGAGTTGAACAGTAAAATCAATCTCTAATAATAATGCCAAAAGTGTTCCAGTGACTATAGATGGACTGATCAGTCTCCACTGAAATCTTGTGTTGATTCAAAAGTAGTTGAATACAAAGCAGACAGAATTTCATGCAGTAAAGTATAAGGTTGTACTGTTTCTTGGGTACAGTGCAGGAAAAACATGCATGCTAGGAAAGATGTTCCTAGACAAGATGAATGCGAAAAATATGAGAGTCCTAATTATCCATACGGAGAATTATACAATATTATGTAAAAGGTCAGTTGAGAAAGTCAGCAGAAACTTTATATTAATAGCTAGAGGAATAGCCAGAGAAGCAGACGTCAATGGTTCTGAGGTCATCTTCCTAAGATAAGGGTGCCAATAATGCTGCACGCAGACTTTGGTGTACAGCTCTGATTGTTTGCGGAACAGATGGGGATTACACTACTACAGAGTGTGATATGCACATTTACATAAATATTGATGAGTGCAAGAGGGATATGCATGAAGAAAGAACCAAATAACTTATCATGTATACACTGAAGGAGAGAAAAGGGAAGGGAGGAGGTACAACACTGACACAACCCATTATCATGTGGAAGGTAGAAGGGAAGATGAAGAGGAAAGCCCATTATCAGGTGGAAGGTAGAAGGGAAGATGAAGAGGAAAGTCCATTATCAGGTGGAAGGTAGAAGGGAAGATGAAGAGGAAAGCCCATTATCAGGTGGAAGGGGAATGACTTATGACCAAAAGGCTATAATCTTTTTGTCAGTGAAACTTTGTTAAAGTCCTGTAGTGCTAATCCCAAAACAATGAGTCACATACATCACTAATTGATGCGGGCTAACTATGAGACTGTCGAACTGTGAAGGTTTTTTAAACCACATAGAACAAGCAATCTTGGATTTAGTTTATATACACCCATTAGGTGTGAGGGTACAGGTGGCTTCCTTTCCTGTGCAAACAATTTTTTTTGGTAGAAGTTGGTAACCTGGGTCAGCAATATTTTCACTTCATTTTATGTTGGTCAAATTTTCAAGGATGCTATGATCAGTTAGAGAGTAATCTGGATGGGGTGGATGTTGAGGGGGGTAGGTGGCTGTGTAGGGGGTTAAATACAACTGCCGAGCTCCTATTGCACAATACAGCTTTCTCTGATGTGCATTAACAGGTGCAACATTCTGTGCATGTGCATTAATATGTGCAATATGTGATAGACAGTGGTAAAGTACCATTATTTCTTCAGCATCTTTTTCTGTCATATCACTCCTCCAAGCCCATAGATCGGTTTCAATTTTGGTTGCTTCACATAGCTTCTATGTTCTGTGACATATAAGATTAATCTGGCAGAAGACTTTAAGAGTGAAAAATGTTTATTACTAGGTTAGCAAATATCCAGTTTGTTTCTGAACAACAAAGTTGTATTGTTAGTTGAAATAACATCAAAAGTGTCAAAGCTCTGTCCATTTTTGTAGTTTTGCTTTGAAGTCCTAGTAATTATACTTCCAGTAAATGTCACTAGTCATAACATGGACATCTCATGTCATTTCTAACAACCAAATGAAATGGTGCCATCCCACTGACAGCTGCCTGCAGCCAAGAAATTGACATTATGACACTGATAATACTTCAGAGGAAAAAATGTTGATAGCTATAATACCAGTGCCAACACAAAACATTCTTTACCAATGAAAATTATCCAGATCTGAGGATAATTGCTATCCTGTTTTCAACTCTGTATTTACATCAAAGTTAAGTTATCTAGGTATGAAAAATAATTCTCAAATATTCCTGAACTCACAGCTTATAGAATTAAGTAACATTGTTCATTATCTACAAAAGCCATACACAGTATATAAGGCTTGCCAAAAAAAGTGGAGTTTGTAATACAGTAATTACCAGTCATCAAATATTATTTTCTAGGCAGAGCGATGCATCCGCAGTTAATCAGCTGGCAACAGTAATAGTAACAAATAATTAAATAATTATATCATAACCTAACTTAAGTTGTGGTTGCATTGGTTCTGGGAACGTGTAGAAGAGATACTCCCCTGAGATGGCTCAGAGCTCATTATGGCTCAGACTGCCTTTATAACCAGACCTGCTGTCAGGCTATGGACTAATCTGTGTGTGATCTTTATTCTTGTAAGATGAAGGGTTAGCTGTTCCCCTGCTGTGGAACTGCACAATAATATGCAAAGGGTTGCTTCATTTCTCTGTCTTCCAGTAAATTCTGCATCTGTGACATAGTTTTTCCAAGTTTTCAAAGCCTGTTAGTTTGAAATTATTCAGTTTTGCACTCAGTTTTCTAATAACTAGTCCATTCCTCTGCATGAATAAAATGGAAATGTTGCAATCTACAAAGCAATGCAGATGAAAAGAGCATCTCTGCCATATTCTGGTGTCAGCAATTCAAATGAGTGAAGATAAAGCACCCTATCTTACATTTTGCTGTGAAGTACAAAGAGTAAAATAGATGTACATTTAAACTCAGTAGATGACAGCAGGAAGCACTGTGGATGAATCTTCTCTTTCAAACCATGCAGCATAAACAGACACCAGAGTGTGTTAGCAAGGACAACATACATTAACAAGCCAATATCTTTGATAGGGTCTATGTTCTCATGAACAAATGATGGAAGATAGGCTCAACAGAATACTTCTCAAGAACTGTCTGCCACAAGTTGAAATGTTTTTGTTTCATGAATGTCTGAACCCAAATATTTTGTCATTATAGAAGTAAAAACTTATGTAATATTATTATTTAAGTATTCATTTATTTTCAGCAGTACTGTCCATTGTTATGCCTTATTTAACTTTCAGTTTGCTTTTGGGAGTATTATTTCATACTCACTATACTAATTAATTGCTGATAAGGTCATTTACTAATTTTATGCTGTATATATCCTTGTCATATGCTATGAAGTCAGTACATTAGGTGACATTATAACATGTCAAGTCATGTAATTAGCCTTCCCAGGGAGGGTTAGCCCATGATTTGTGTATGTTTTGTCTATTACAGCTCTGTTATTATTTATGTTTCCTTGCTGTCCCCTTTGAAAAGTATAATGCTGCTCTCCAGTACTACTACCCATCAACAAACAAATAAGTAGAAGAAAATGTATGAAATGTGAGCACGCATCATTGATAGACTTACTCCTCCAACATTTGGAGGGCAGGTTTTGTTACCTGATGCTGAAAGTGTTTCTGGAACAAAAGGCAGGCAGGTAAAGGGAGGAGAATACAGCATAAAAGGATAGTTAAAGAATGGAGGGGTTGCTGTCACACAAGGGCTAACTGTGGATGTTGATGAGTATATTTTCAGAGATGCACTATTTCTTCAAAAAGGATTCTCTTCCCATGAGGTTGTGCAACCACAAAACACTTTATATGAAGTAAGGATGTGTAGGGGAGTTGCCACACATTTTACACTTGTCCTTTAATGCATTTTTTATGCTTTCTTCCATAGAAATGGTCTATTATGGATGCTGGCTACAAATAGTTTATAGGTAAGTACTAGGCTAGCAACCCTTGCAATCTGTTTTAAGCCTAGCCAGTTTCCCTTGTGTTGCTTGAATTAACATTTCCCATTTGGTGTTAGATTGGCTTTACCCATGGCATGGTTAATAATTATATATTACCCCTAATGTGAATAACTGGGATCATAACAAAGATAATTTGAGGGGACCCATGCATGAGATAAAACCTTTAGGAGCTGCTTCAGTCCATTAGTAGTACAGAGGGCAGTCCCGTGGTAAATATTCTGTTTTCCATCCATAGATACAAGTTGTACTTGAATGTGGACAGGGATGAACTTTATTTTACATGGATGGGGAATCTGTGCCCAAGCAAATAAACATATTTTTACAATGCTCTGTATCATATTTTGCCTCTTTTTAGCAGTATGTAGATGCAGAAAAATCTTCATTCATTGGAGAACAATTCATTTTGACTGAAAACAAGCACGATGGCTCCAGGAAAATCAAGCTCAGTATCTAGGCTAAAAGGAACCCAGTTCAAGCTAGCCAGTTGTTGCAGGCAATACTAGTCCAGACTATAAACTGCATGTATGCACAAACTTATATGCCATGGCGAGAGTCCTACACATGGTGGGTGTTTGATCACATGTACATGCAAGCAAAATATGTTGTTGCCACAGAGCATGTTAAGTTATAAAGACTTTAAAACCAATCCATTTTCCAGAACTACTTTTTAATCACGGTTGGAGAAGTTATTTCCAAGCAGTTAATGCCTCATTATCAAAGGCTAACTGCTGAATAATAGCTTCTGAAACTGCAGTTAGTGGGTGACAAAGTTACTTTAAAGGAAGCATGAGGAAGCAATACTTATTTACTAAAGAATGACTGCCAGAAGTCTGAAACCATTAAGGAATTTAGGAGACAATATTGCCTTAATTACACACACACACACACACACACACACACACACACACACACACACACATGGAAAGTGCACGCACACACACATGCACACATGCACACACATGCACACACACACACACACACACACACACACACACACACACACACACACACACACACACACACACACACACACACACACACACATGCATGTACCCTCACACATGTGGGAGCACATGCACACACACACATGCACACATGTATGCACTCACACATGCAAGCGCATACACATGCGCACATGTGAGTGCAATCTCACACACACACACACACACACACACACACACACACACACACACACACACACACACACACACACACATGCACACATGCACACACACACACACACACACACACACACACACACATGCATGTAGCCTCACATATGTGGAAGCACATGCACACACACATACACACATGTATGCACTCACATGTGCAAGCGCATACACATGTGCACATGTGTGTGCACTCACACACACACACACACATGCAGACTTCCTGTTAAAACAATATTCTGACCATAAAGATGACTGTCTAATAATCAGCAATTAAAAAGAGAAGAAAGGAAGATGGAAAAGAAAAATGATAATCTTAGTAAAATCTTTAGAAGGAATACTTTCTTTTAAATGCTTTATCTGAAAAATGTAATAAGACATCAAATTAAATTAATAGTGACCATCCAACTTCAAGAGGTTTGTTAAGTTAACATTTAAGTGAAAATTAGTCATTTACACGGGATGACACGGTAGTAGTGTTACAAAAATTTATCTTTAGTGAAAGAGTACACAGATTAGTAATATGGAAAGAAGTTAACAGTGGTTGTCCAACCTGTTTTCAGTGTAACAACTAAATCTTATTAGCTGTTTTAATATTACAGAACTCTTAGCATTACTTAAGACAAGAAAGGGTCAAAAACTTATACTGCCATTTTCTGACAATAGATATGGTATCTCTGAGTGCCACTCTCCCGACTATGAAGTACAGCGCTCTTGGAGTTAGTATAAACAAGGATGGAGGAGATGTAGTTTCCATATGTTAGGGTATACATGGATTCAGTAAAAACTAAATGAATACTCCAGCCATGCTGGAACTTCAATGAGTGACCTCTTGAATCAGAGGCACATGGGGTATATGCAAATGAACCTTATGAACACCAGGTGTTTCAGCTAAATGGCAATTCTGAATGCCCATGACTTGTTTCATCATTTTAATAAAAAATTTCAGGCCAATAAAGCCAAACCCCACTAGCTGTGGATATACATATTTCAGCCTTGTTATGACCTCATCAGCACAAGTAGAGTATTTTACTAAGCATAAGAAATACAGGGCTGTTATATCCAGCTGGTGTCCATTATCATTAGGGTGACTGCAAAATATCCCAAATAACAAACTAAAACAACGAGTGAGAAGGTCACACAAAAAAGCAATGAGTAAGGCCGAAATATGCATAGCCACTGCTAGTGGGGTTTGGTTTTATTGGCCTGAAATTGTCCATTAAAATGACGAAACAAGTCATGGGCATTCAGAATTGCCAATTAGCTGAAACACCTGGTGTTCATAAGGGTCATTTGCATATATCCCATGTGCCTCTGATTCAAGAGCTTTGAGAGGTCACTCACTGGAAGTTCCAGCTTGGCTGGAGTTTTCATTGTTTTTACTGATTGTTTTTTCTGTGTGACTTTCTCACTCATTGTTTTAGTTTGTTATTTGGGATATTTTGCAGTCACCCTAATGATAATGGACACCAGCTGGGAATAACAGCCCTGTGTTTCCTATGCTTAGTTGCACACTCTGTTTATGCTGTGCTGATAAGGTCATTATAAGGTTGAAATATGCATATCTATAGCTAGTGGGTTTGGCTTTATTGTCTTGAAATTGTCCATTAAAATAATGAAACAAGTCATGGTCATTCAGGATTGCTAATTAGTTAAAGCACTTGGGGTTCATAAGGGTCATTTGTATATACCATGTGCCTCTAATTCAAGAGCTTTGAGAGATAAACAGGGATTAAAGCCTCTACAAAAACACTTCAATTTTATTACCACAACTTTCAGAATTTACTGCTTTGATGTTGGAGTCAAAGTTTTTATTCTTTTTTTCTCTATTTCCCTTAGCTACTGTTGTGGTTCTCAGAGATGTGATAGGGTCTTCTTAATGTAGCTGATACCACCTATATCTGCCTTATACATTCGCTTCTATTTACTTGAGGATGCAGCATAAACTGTGGTGTTACATTTGGCTGCTCCATTCATTTAGATAACACTATAGGCTGTTTCTGTTAAAATAAGTGATTTGTCACCATACAGACTAGATGCAAAGACAGGTCCCACAATTTTGTCTGTCTCTGCTTAACATCACAAATACATTTACCTTAACTAATTGTTTTTACTAAATTTATGGGTGACTTTAATTAACCCACTATTAACTGGGAATCCTTTATGAAACCAAATGTACAGGGATAGAGATTCCTGGATTTTGTAAACACAAACTCCATGGACCAGATTGTTAATACACCAACCAGGAGTGCAACCATACTGGATCTGGTTTTCACTAATATGGAGAGTACTGCACACTTCCTAGTGTAATGGTGTAATGTCTTCCCTGGTAACGTCAGATCACAAAATGGTCTCCCTTCAAGTAAAAATAAAACCTGAACCCCCAGCTAACCCTGGAATATTCAGAAACTACTCTAAGGATAATGTCCTGCTATTAACTGACAACCTGGCAAAATTTCAAGCCTCCATAAATCCTGAGAACACTGCTGCCTATGCAGAACTGTTCACTGAAACCCTATACAAGCATGTTAGTAGCTGCATAGAGGCAGCTGTACCCACCAGGAAGAAGTAAAGAACTAACTCAAAAACAAGCCACCCTGGTGAAATTACAAAATCAGTAGGATGGGCAACATAAGGAAGAAAATCATGTCAAAAATTAGGAGGTGCAGCACCCAGCAGGATAAAAGCACTCTCATTAAACTAAACAAACAACTCAGAGGACAAATAAAGTCTACCAAAGCCAAATTTGAGGTAAGTTTGGCATCCCGGGCAAAGTAATATCACAAGACATTGTTTAGTTATGTCCGCAACATCACAGGCAATACAGAATTGTGTGCAGAGCTCATTGTAAATGGAGGCACCTAGACTGATCCAGATGATATAGCAAACCTACTGGCCAACAAATTCAGCTCCAACTTTACCTCTCTCCCCCCTTAACCTTCCCTTAGGAAACACCATCAAATATAACTCCTCCCATTATCACTAGGCAACAGATCCTTAACTCTTTCTCTAAGATGAAGAACACTGCAGTATCCCAGGATGCCTTCTAAATAGCATGAAACATGACCTATCAGGTCTCTGGAATTGCTGTTTAGCTGTAATCTCCAAACAGGCTTCATGCCTCATGAATGGAGAACTGCAAAGGTCATCCCTCTGCACAAAGGTGGGCCATCAACAGACCCTGTAAACTACAGACCCATCAATCTCACTAGTCTTATATGCAAAACTATGGAAATAATTGTCATGGAAATTATCAGTAATGATATTGTAAACATCTAGACACTGGACCCAACCCAGTTTGGTTTCATCAAGGACAGGTCATGACTACTCAACCTGGTGGACTTCTTAGAGAAGTTTAACAAAGCAATGTATGAGGGCAAAAATGCTTAAAACTGCCTACCTTGACCTGGCCAAGGTATTTCACACAATACCCCACTCGAGCATTTTTTTATAAACTCAAGTGGTTTGGTATAAACCCTTATGTCACCTGGAGCTGGCTCATAGACAGGACTCAGGAAGTTAGAATTGGGTAGTCCACCTCTACAAAGAAGCCAGTCACAAGTCAAGTCCCTCAGGGATCAGTCCTTGGACCACTACTTTGTGGCATTTACTTCAATGAAGTCAAGGCCAATGTCAGTGGTCTCTGGTTAACTAAATTTCCAGATGTTTGCAAATTAGGAGCTGTCATTGAATCCCACATCTACACAAATGTTCTCCAGAAAGGGCTGACACAGACAAACAACTGGTGTCAGAGCCATGGACTAAAATTAAATACCAAGAAACATATAATAATATCTTTTGGGAAGTCATCTACCTCTGGTAACTATCATATTGACAGTTCACCTCTTAGAGTTGACCCAGTAGACAGAGACTTAGGGACACAAATAGACAGAAATCTAGCCTTTGACCATCACATGTCTACAGTAGTAAGGAAATCATTCTATGGTGTTAAACCTATAAATAAAGTCATTATTTCACTGTGTTCAGCATTACTCAGACCTATCATTGAGTACATTTCCCCCTTTGGTATGTACCTAACCAGTCATATACAACAAATGGAATGTCCACAGTGGTTCCTCACTAAAAGAATAGATGGCATAATTAAAATATCCTATGCAGACCACCTCATGGCCCTATCCCTGTATTCTGTCTCCTACAAGTTGTTGATGGGAGATCTATGCCTGGCACAGAGGGCATGTCAGACCCCACTTTGATGGACTACCTGCATAGCCACACAACAAACAGCACCAGAATTACCCTATCTAAAGGCTTAAATCTTGCCTGTTGTATTAATGGGACCTGCTGGAGAGAGAGGTATGTATCCCAGAGACTACCCAGTCTATGTATGGAACAGGCTCCCCATCCATGTGAAGCAGAGTTCCTCCCTAACACAATTCAAATATAACTTGGACAACTGGATGGGGAACAAGAAATTCAACCCTGTTTGGCACCTATGTCTGTAACTGACACAGGCATCCTGTAAATGGTTCATCACCCAGGCCCCTACTTGTAAATGTTTCATCTCCCAAGTCCCTGCTTATGCTTATGAAGGGTACCAGAACTTGTCAGAGATTTATGATGCATGGTTAGGCTTATAAAGGCCCTTGTGATCATTAGCGTGATAAACACCAATGAACTTCTGAACCTATAAACATAGTTTAAGTAGGTGTTAGAACTGACAGATAAAATCCCATTCAGAACAGCTAGTCATCTTTGGTTTGCACAGGGGGACTCTCATATATTGTTTGCTTTATATGACTGATACTTTGCCAGTCTCTGCCTGAGATCCTGAAAAAATTAAAATAGTTCCCAACAGATGTTTCTTCATTCATTTGTTTAATACTTCCTAAATGGTTTGGTGAATATATCTGAGTGTTCCTTCAAGACACAACCAGGACATAAATTCAGCCTTTACAAAACAATAGAGGAATAATAGAGTCATTAGTTATATAAAGGTATGTAACACAACCCAAATGACACATAGCCCACAAACTCAGAGTGCCACTCAACCATGGCCCATAAGGCATAACAGCATACACTCTAGTCATAGGTGACTTTATAGTCAGGAACACTGATGTTCCACTCACCAGGCTAAACAAGGAGAAAGTTACTGTCAGCTGCCTGTCAGGTATCAGGATCTACCACATAACGCATGCACTCAGGTCACTCCACAACAAGTACAAATATGACTCTGTCATTGTCCATGTTGGTGTGAATGCCTTGAGATGTAACTCCCTGGACTATATGAAAAGAGACGTGGAGGAGCTGTCCAATCTTGTAGCTGAGGCAGGTATGACCCTAGCCCTGAGTAGCATCCTGCCAGCACCCAGAATGATACCACAGTACAAGGACAAAATGATTGACTTCAACAACTGGCTAAGCTTCTGGTGTCATTCTAAGGGGATCCAGTATCTGTCTGCCTGGGATGACATAATCGACAAACCACAATGCTTTGCCAGAGATGGCCTGCACCTGTTGCCCTTGGGATGCCGGATACCGGCCAAGGCTCTTGCTGCCCCTATAGTGCTTTTTTTAGGCAAGATTCAAATGACAAATTCACTACTGTAACAGGTACAAGCAAGCAAAATCTGAGGGTAATGCTACTTAATACTAAAAGTCTAAACCTCAAAATGCACTCACTCGAGACACTCCTTAAAATGGAGAACATCTACATCTGTGCAGTGACAGAGACCTGGTTCAAGACTCCAGAGAGCACCCCTGCATTACCAGGCTATAATTCATACCACACCTTTTGGCCACCTAACCTGGACCGAAGCACTAAAGGCGGAGGCGTGTCCATATTCATTAAGGATATCCACTGCTCCAGGCTAGTTGCTCAGCTATAAACAAACTCTACTACAGAAGAAAGAAACTGTTGCAAAAAAAAGAGTAAAATCCCATGATCAGAGGAACTCCCTGGTCAGCCTCAGTAAGAAGCTGAGATCCCTCATAAAATCCTCCAAAGCTAGTTACAAAAACAGAATTGCCACTGATTCTAAAGACAACCACAAAGCATCCTATAGCTATGTCAAGAATCTCAATGGCAACACTCAGATCTGCTCTGAGTTACAACACAATGGCACTAAATATATAGAACCAACTGATACTGCCAACACCCTGGCAGATAGGTTCAGTGCTAAATTTACCCCTCTCTCATCCCCTAAAGGGCCCATCTCTATACTGGAAGAATGCAAAGTTCCTGTAATCACGACTGCACAGGTAAAAACCACACTCTCCAAAGCCAAGAACACAGCATGCCATGCATGGGACCTGACAACATCACAGTCTGCGTTCTACATGAACTACAGAATGAACTGGCACCCCACCTAAGTACCATGTTCAATCATAGCCTCACCTCAGGTTTTGTGCCCACTGAATGGTGCACAGCAACAATTATCCCACTCCACAAAGGGGGAGCCACCACAGACCCTGGGAACTACTGCCCCATTAGCCTGACGAGCCTGGTCTTCAAAGCTATGGCACGTATCATCATGGAACTTATAAACAATGACATTGGTAATCTCCATACTCTGGACCCTACCCAGTTCAGGTTTGTAAAAGGCAGATCATGTCTCCTAAACATGATAGACTTCTTTAAAGCGGTCACCAAAGCCGTAAATGAGGGTAAGGTGGTTCACACAGCCTATCTAGATCTCACCAAGGATTTCAACACCATTCCCCACTCTGGAATTATAGATAAACTCACTAAACTAGGTATAGATCCCTATGTCACAAGATGGGTTGCCAACTGGCACATTGACAGAACCCACGATGTGAAAGTAGCAGACTCTAAATCCAACTTCAGACCAGTGACAAGTGAAGTACCACAGGGTTCAGTCCTAGGTCCTCTCCTGTTAGGTATCTACTTCTCTGAAGTACAGGCTAACACAGAATGTCTTTGGCTAACAAAGTTCACAGATGATTGCAAACTAGTAGCCATAATCAAAACCCCTAACGATGTGTACATCCTACAAAAGGGCCTCACTGAGACAGATGCCTGGTGTCAAAGCCATGGCCTCAAGCTCAATGCCAAAAAGTGCATTGTCATCTCTTTTGGTAAAAACTCTGTACCCATGAACTACCACATAGGTGGCAGTCTACTTAACACGGAAAGTGTGATAAGAGACCTTGGGATACAGGTAGACAGTAGTCTCTCCTTTGATAATCACATTGCCACAGTAGTCAGGAAATCCTTCTATGTGGCACACCTCATCACAAAATGTTTCTCATCCAGGAAAAAAGAGGTCATTGTTCCCCTCTACTCATCACTCATTAGACCCATTATAGAGTACAACGCCCCTTTTGGTATGTACCTCACAAGACATCTACAACAACTGGAAAGGCCACAGAAATACCTCACAAAGAGGATTACCGGCCTCAAACAGATGCCCTACGCAGACCGTCTCAAACAACTCCAGCTTTACTCTATCACATATCACCTAATCAGAGGTGGTCTCTGCCTAACATACAAAGCTATGTCAAACCAGAGCTGTTGGACATGCTCCACGTAAAGAAATCCCAATCCCTCCAAGCTACATGCTCTAGGGACCTAAACCTTGACACCACAATAAACAGAACATGCTGGAGGGATAGATTCCTGTCCCAGAGACTTCCTATACTCTCGAAGAAACTACCTATCTATATCAAACAAAGCTCCTCATTAGCACTGTTCAAGAAAAATCTTGATGATTGGATGGGAGATAGGAAATTCACCCCCGGGATCACTTCTGTGGCTCTGCTTGACAGGGGCACAAGAAAATTATTTTCTTGGGTGGCAAAAGCCAGGGTACCGTTTGGCTAGACTTATATAGGCCTTAGGGCAAATAGCCTAGTACCTACATATGAACCTGTGAACCTACATTGTTATATTCAGGGTTACCTATGGATGTTATGAAGACAGATAACACCATACTGTAGTTACACAGAAGAAGGAAGCAAAATCAACATGTGGTGCAATGATATTCCTTTTAGAGAGTGATTTGAATAGGTAATGCACACCAGCTTTATGTGGAGGTGTGCAAATTCATGGTAATGCATCATGTTCCTCCATCAAAGCTAATAGTAGTATAAAATGCTTTATAAGTGAACATGTTGTGAGAAAAAGGATATGTGTTACTGAACTAGAATCTAAGCAGTGGGCTCTTTGACAAAATTTAGGCATCAAAAACCTCAGATATCACATAATGTGGAAATTAATATCAATGTTTCAAATGCATTAATGACAATGAAAATGGAAATAATCATCCTACATGTGAGGGGATTCACCATCATGACTTCATGTAAATATATTAATTCCATGGTGTCACAACCATTGGAATAAACACTCCTTCTCCCCTTCTGCCCATCTCCAGTGTGCTGCTAAGCAGTCACACTGTATTTGCAGTTCTGAAACTACAAATTGTGCAAACATTGCACTAGCCCCAGCACCAAATACCTCAAACTCTACAGAAAAACACTTTGACCACAAGTACTGAACCTAATTAAAAGAATTACAAGAGACTTTTGGCATGCATGGACAAGTTAAAAAAGTAAGTTCCACAGTTCCCCTAATTTTTACTATTAAAGCTGGGAAAAGCCACTGTTTTTGTTTTTTAACTACCTGATTGGTATGAAATTAAGTTCAATTCAGATGTCAGTAAAATAATAAAGACTAAGAAAGGAAAGAAAAATATCAGTATTCATATGCATGTAGAAGAGACAGAGACAGGGAAGCCTGCAAGAAGGGCCAGCCCCACAGATCTTAACCCACAGGAAAATGGAGAAATAACCATAAAAGTCATTTGTTGGAAATTAAACTATATGACCCCTGGATTAGAAAACTACAGTTCTAAAAGTGATTGAGCTTCTGGGCAGGTTATTAAAGTTTTTAATGAGCATTCCAACAGGCTACAAAATCTCATCCAAGAGGAAGATCTATTGAAACCAAGGATCACCACTTCTGAAGCAAAGGTAGATTGTGTAGAGGCTGCTGTATCCAGTCAGGAAGACAGAGCAAGGCAGGAAAAGCTGTGGATCTCCATACAGGACATCTGAAGGCAAAGACTGCAGTGAATGCATGCAGAAATAAATAGATAAGTTGAAACAACTTCTAGAAGATGAGCTTATGCTTGAGCAAGCTCACAAAGTGACTTATCTAAAAGGATATCATGAAGGCGATCTCATCTGATTTTAGTTGTTTCTCATCTTATCTGCATAAACAGAAGTTGCTGTCATTTGGTATGGAAACCTGGCACTCATCTGCCATGTGGAGATGCTCAAGCCTATATAGACCCAGACTTCTCCACTACACTAAGGAAAAGGAGAGCCCTTTCATCCCTGTTCAGAAGCTTTGTAAAATCAAGAGACTCTATTACAAGCTTTTATATCTTGATCAGCTTATTATTATTATTTTTTGTTAGGGGACCAGAGACTTTATCTAGTCCAGTGGGGGACATTAATGTAGCTAGAAAGGAATGTTGGCAAGATCCTGCTGTGGAAGTCTATAAAAGAAGGGTAGTAAGATGAGCAGTAATTGCCCAGGTTGCAGGAATATACTGACAGAGGGTCGTTCCCTCCATTTAAGGAATATTGTACTTTAATGGACAGAAAATATATCAGTCAGACATTACATAAACAATGGGCTAGGGGGAACGATGATGCTGGAATTAGCAGCTACTCACTCAAGTAAGTGGTTATTATTCACTTAAGCTAGTTAAAGAAAGACAAAGTCAATTATGAATATGTTAATGCTCACATGTTTGCAGTTAATAGCTTATAAATATAACTGGAGGAAAAAAAGCCAGAGCATCAAATTCAAAGGGTTGGAAAGGTAAGCCGGAAGGATAGACATGGCTGTTTAAAAAAGTATACATTCTCATTATACTAGCAAACCATGCTAAGACTGATGAATGGGAGGCCTAGCCTTGTAGTAGTAACTGGTATGGAGGGAAGATTTTGCATAGGGTTTTTGAAGGAGACTTTCATATACTGCACATAAGTCTTAGTATCCCCTCTGCAGAGAGAAACAAGAACTACTGTTTTCGTATAGGTGAACTTGGCGATTTCTCTCCATTCATAATGAATGAGAAGTTTAAAGGAGAGGTGCCATAAAATAGGAATAATTGTAATAAAAATGAGAAAAACGTAGCAGGAGAAGAAAACAAGACAGTGTTAAAAGCTAAACACAATAAGATGTCATTATCACCAACAGAAAAATAATTTGTAAGGAAAACAGAAGATTGCTCAATTTATGTAAATGGTGTGACTTTAGTAGGGACTAGTTTTAATTTTAATGGTGGATTTACCAATACTCATTTAAATCTAAATAACCCATTATGGGGTACATATACACATTTTTTATAGTATAACTTTAATAATTAAGTATAGGTGGAAAAAAGTATCAAATAAGGTACAGAAGGAGGAGGAGGGAGGAATTCAAAATGCCTCCCAGGGAAAAATAAAAAGGTATATTATCCTCAATTTGGAATAGGAGGATGGAGGACAGCTGTCCAGTCTGTGATAAAGGGCTTTTGTCCTTAACTTATAAGGACTTTTTGTATATAGTTTTTTTTTTGTGGCAAATTGGGAGAGGATGGTCATTTAATATCAGTATATATAGTTGTTGTCGTCTTTCAGCTTTTCCTGGTTAGGGGTCGCCACAGCAGAACTCCGGTCCACTAATAATTGGAAGTAGATTTTCACGAATGCTGAGGTGCCAGCTTGACGTTCAACCTTCAACAAAGGCACACCCATTTACGCATGTCTTTCGAATGCCCACCCAACCATGTGGAGGACATGCAGACTCCACACAGAAGGCACTCCCCGCACTCCAGCCGTGAATCGAACGGGAGGACCTCTTGCTGTGAGGCAACAATGCTGCCGCTGCACCACCTCAGAAGTAATATCAGTATATAGAGTGAAAAGAATAAACTGGTAGAGAAATGGATTGGGAACCAAAAATGGAAACAAGGGTGGGCTTAACATAGGTCAGATTTGGAGTTTTATTATAATCAGAACCAACTAATAGATAAAGTACTTGTCAAGGAAGGGATTAAGTGATACTTGTCAAGGAAGGGATTAAGTGATAAAAGGCAAGTAACATATGACAGAGGATAATAAGATGACGGCATTTACTGGGTTATGGATAAATAAGATATATGATTATTAACAATGAATGGTCTGAAAATTCCATCTTAGAATGTGAACGGCTTAATATATCTGGTAAAGAGGGAAAGAACAGCAAATGTATTAAAAAGGAAAGTGTATAAGTTGTTATTTTAGAGAAGGCACATCTGTCTGAAGTACAACATATTAAATTAGAATAGAGAGTGCTTTGTCCAGATTTCTGGCACTTAGAATGGGAGAGGTATGAGCTGGGGTGAGGTATTGGTAAACTAATTAAAGAATACAAAGGATACTGGTTGGGGGGGCTAACATTTCTATGCAGCAACTCACAAGAAAAAAATGTTATGAGAAAGAAAACTAACTAATGTTGGACATAATGCTGGATTTGAACAAAACTGCATTATATGACTATGAGCACACACCACAAAGAGAGTCATACTTCAGTTAGTAAAAGTAACAAATTTAAAGGGAACAAACACCTCCAAACTCCAGAATGAATAACCAAATGAACTGCTGGAAGGCAACAAGGTAGAGACAACGTACACAAAACTTAGCGATTTTGTTCCCTTTAATAAAATCAGAACTTTAACAGAAATATCCACAAACCCATATTAGACTTGTTAAATACTAAATTCAAATAGTCATATGACTTGAAACACCCAATGGTGTCATTCCTGCAGTAATAGTGAACAATTTAAAGTTACAATGTATTATTTAAAGCAGTCTGCCTTAAAACATATGAACATGAAATATCTTTAAATGTAAATATAATATAAATATAAAAACATTTCCCAATCTTAAAACTAACTTAGTGAATAAAGTGCATGATATAAAATGACTAAAGTCTAGCTGATTGTAAAAAACACTTTATATTAATGATCTCATTGAGACCAGGTGTTTGATCAGCAACCAACATGATCTACCACAAACTTTCTCCACATTCTAATAAAGTTTTATAATCACCACAAAAGATGTCAGCATTTATCTTTTCCAAAACAAAAAAAGAAAATTTTTAAAAATTGTTACACCCCATGGCATGATGAGCAAAAGCATTAGAAGAATCCCTTTTCTTAATGGCCAAAGCATGTTCATATATCCTTTTACCTAAAGTTCTAATCGTTTTTCCCACATAAAAATTATCGCAATAATTGCAAAATGTGGAATAAACAACATTAGTAGTATTACATGTACAAAAATCTCTAGGCCAAACAAGCTTATGGACATGTTTAAATTCAACAGAAGAAGAATTGATAACATATCTGCCCTGCCTAAACACAAAACAGGCCGTCCACTTCCACTCACTCCAAACTTTAATAAAACAAAGAGAAACATACAAATAAAGTGCTTTTCATTTAGTTAGGTAACCAAACTTCTTCAGATAAAATTCTCCATGTCAGCACTTGTTTAAATAACTAATAAAACATGTGACTCGTTTCAATTCAGTCGGAACCAATTAGAATGACATTCAACAGTTCAAAAGCTGAAAGAATCAAGAATTCAATAGATACCCTTCAAATACCCTTCAGTACAACATACTCGGGATGATACCACATAAATATATAAAAATATATAAAAATACAATGTCTAAGCTACTATCTCACAAGTAGTGCAAATAGAAACAAATATGTGTATGTATGTTTAAAAGTTTCAAAAGATATAGGTGAGTATAAGACATTCACCTTAACAGACTTTTTAGTTTTAAAATACATGCTATAGAACTAGTTTCATTTAAACCCACATATTGACAAGAGTTTAGTCTAATTTGCCATAATAGCTCCAACCTTTCCAATAGTAGGGAAGTTGGTCCTCCTGTACTGTTTATCTTCACTTGATCTATTACTCAGAATTTAAATTTGTGATTTGGAAATCCTACGCAATGTCTTGCTAGTGCATTATCTGTCTTACTTCTACTAATGCAGTATATATGTTCGTATACCAGATCTCTAATTTACGGTTAGTTTTACCAACATAAAATGCTAAACAGCACTGACATTGTGCTAGGTAGACAGTATATTTAGAGTCACAGTTAAATTTATTCTTTATACAGTATAACCTGCCCCTAACTCTGAATCTAAGTCCTGCCTCAACATGTTTGCATTGATTACATTTGTTGCATCTATACATCCCAGGGTTCTTACTTGGGATTAACTTTGTGGTTTCCATTATGTTCTTCAAGTTCATTCCTTTTCTAAAAATGACTACTGAGTAGTCTCCTAGTTTGTATTTAATGTCTCCATCTATAGTCAGTAAGTCCCAATGTTTTATTATAATTCTTTTAATTTCTACTGCATGCATACAATAAGTAATAATGAAGCTAAGGGAATATGGGACAACAGTTCTATTTACTTCTGTACTATCAACTCATTGTTGTTTCTGTTGGCCCTTGTTGTGGCTCTGGTCTTGGGAGATGGAAAAATTTCCATTGTTATTGTTGTTATTACCTTGTTGAAATTGGGAGTCAAGTTCATCCATTTTTTGGTTAACTTGTCCACCGATATCTGCACTACCTACAATGCCCAGATGAAAAAGTACCCAACTTTGGTAGCCTCACTTGCAAATCAGTTTTTGTTCTACTTTCTAAAATGGTTTTGATATTAACTGTTCTTTTATAAGTAAATAATGGTTTCTTACCTATAACTTTGGCCAAATCAGGGTTTCCTAACATAACTTTCTAGTTGTCAAAAATAATAGCCTTAATCAACCCCATTTGGTCAGTTATAGGAATAGGAAAGGCCAGACTGTAGTTGTTAAAAGGCAAAGTGTCACCACAAGAAAGATTTCCAGAACTCCAAGTGCTTAGACCTTGTATCGACAAAATGGGACTTGCTAAACCATTTCTCAAAATCATAACTTTGGTGGCAATTCCTTTTAACCATATAGGATCATACCCCCTATGAACAAAAAAATTACTGAGTTTGTCAACTCTGTCCTTAAAGACTGTTTGATCACTAGTAGATTTCCTATAAATGCAACTTACAAACTTCGAAATAGAGCTATCAAAAGTTAAGTGTACATCCAAGAAATCAATTTGTTTACCAAAACCTCCAATAGTAAATTTAAGGAAGTTAGTGGTGTTGTTCAGGTAGCCCACAAATGAAAGAAAAGTGGGAGAATAACCTCTCCAAAGAAAAATCAAGTTGTCTATGTATCGCCTGTAAAACATTATGTTCTCAGCGAATGGATGTCCAACTAAGTATTTAAGCTCCCACATTCCCATAACTAAATTGGCAAAAGAGGGTGCTACTCTAGAACCCATTGCTACTCCTGAAATTTGTTGGAACCAACCATTTTCAAACTTGAAAAAAATATTTTCAAGTACTAACTCCATTAGCACACATATGGTGTTAACTTTCATTTGTGGGCAACCTGAACAACATCACTAACTTCCTTAAATTTACTATTGGAAGTTTTGGTAAACACATTTCCTATTCCTATAACTGAACAAATGGGGTTGATTAGGGCTATTATTTCTGACAACTGAAAAGTTATGTTAGGAAACCCCACAGAGGCTGAAGTTATAGGTAAGAAACCATTATTTACTTATAAAAGAACAGTTAATATCAAAACAATTTTAGAAAGTAGAACAAAAGCCGATTTGCAAGTGAGGCCATCAAAGTTGAGTACTTTTTCATGTGGACATTGTAGGCAGTGCAGATATGTTATCAATTCTTCTTCTGTTGAATTTAAACATGTCCATAAGATTGTTTGGCCTAGAGATTTTTGTACATGCAATATTATTAATGTTGTTTATTCAGCATTTTGTAATTCTTGCAATAATTTTTATGTGGGAAAAACAATTAGAACTTTAGGTAAAAGGATATATGAACATGCTTTGGCCATTTAGAAAAGGGATTCTTCTAACACTTTAGCTTGTCATGCCATGGGGGTGTAACAATTTAAAAAATGCTCTTGTTTTGTCTTGGAAAAGATAAATGCTGGCATCTTTTGTGATGATTATAAAACTTTATTAGAATGTAGATAAAGTTTATGGCAGATCATGTTGGTTCTGATCAAGCACCTGGTCTCAATGAGACTGTTAATATAAAGTGTTTTTTTTTTGCAATCAGCTAGACTTTAATCATTTTATATCACACACTTTATTCACTAAGTTAGTTTTAAGATTGGAAAACACTTTTATATTTATATTATATTTATATTATATTTACATTTAAAGATATTTCATGTTCATATGTTTTGAGTCATACTACTTTAAATAATACATTGTAACTTTAAATTGTTCACTATTACTGCAGTAATGACACTATTGGGTGTTTCAAGTCATATGATTATTTGAATTTAGTATTTAACAAGTCTAATGTGGGTTTGTGGATATTTCTGATGAAGTTCTGATTTTATTAAAAGGAATGAAAGTGCTAAATTTAAAGAGATATTGAGAAAAGTCTGAGGAAAGGGGCTATGTGTGCATCAGACCATAACAGCTTGAGAACTGAAACATCCTATGTGGCGTACATGAAACTCTGGAGCCTGTTGCACATATAATGACTGTTTCCTCATAGTGCTATCAATACTGGTTTCTCTCTGGAGCTGTGCATAGTAGTGTGAGGAGCACCAGATTAATGCAGCTGAAGGTAGATTCATCAGTTTGTACTGCATTAGGATGTCAAGTATCTTTCACCATCACCTAACACTGGTGTGCAAGATCCAGTCTCATGTAAATGTTGAGGACAGAAATAGAGTTTTGTTTATGGACTATTTCTGGCCATGTGTGCGGTATGTGAATCTATTTTGACCAGATTAAAGGAGTGAAATGAATCTGATAGGGCAATGGTGAGAATGGGGAGCAAGCAGAGGACAGGAAACTAAGGGAAGAATAAAGGACTATTCCGGAAGCTGGAAGGACAGCACCATCATTATATCACAAGCTAGCATTGCAGTCCTACACAGAGGCTGATAAATTTAGATAGTCACAACATAAAGGGTATGTCACAACAACTTAATAATGTTGTGTGACCAGTTTGACCAAATCAAGTGTGTCATACACACACATTTACAAAGTAGAGAGCTATACATGGGACATAATTTTGTCTGGGGGGGGGCAGGTACCCTCTACATTTCTTTTTGATAGAGAGGAATGTTGGAGCAAGTAGTTAGGAATAAGGGAGATTGGTATGTAGGGGAGGTTAGGTATCAGGTGCATATAGGGATGGAGATGGACACAATAGGTTCGTGGTCACCATAACTGGGGGTAGATATGGGACTTTGGAGGTGCACCCCCATCCACCAGAAGTATGGTGGGAATCTAGTCCTTACCCTCTGAACTGTCACCACTGTCTCCTATCCCAGACACCTTGAGCATTGTTGAATGGGTCAGAGATTTGTCTGTTCATTTCAGGATTCATTCCATTCTGCTGATGTCGGCCCCAAGGCCCTTTTTCATTACCTTCTTCAGCAGCCCTGTCAGTTTTTGTCAGATGGCATAGTTACCACCTCCACTGACACTACTCATGGTGGGTACCATTACACCAGCCACGGGGTAGAACCACCTAGTGTAGATGGAGAAGGTAGTGCAGGAGTTATAGAGGTGATGCTGCCAGGTTGTGACTCAGATGTGCTAGGTGTCTGTGCTGCTTGTGGTGGTGCTACTGCAGCCACCTGTGGAAGGATGGTTATCTGATCCCTGTGGCCAGTGTAGCTCCCTTTGCTGATGATTGTTCACATTGCAGCAGGAATTATAGTCCAAATGTCATTACAGAAAAAAAAAAATTACTAAAAGAGAGCTATAATGTAAGGGGAGAGACAACATAAAAAATATTATAAATGTCATGTAACTGTGCTATATCCTAATCTAAATATATTCCAATCCATGCATATTCTCACACGACTATTTCGATTTGTTATATTCACATAGAAATTTGAAGCGGTACATGTGTGTTAAAGTAAACATTAATCTAGTCAGTATTATACAACCCCTAACATTTCTCAAATTTCTCCCTGTGGCTGTATTCTGCCATGTTTTGGAATTCAAACTAAAGCAAGTGTGATGTGTTTGGGCTTGTTTTATACATTTCTGAATTGCTCTGCTTGTTTTTTTGCTTCATTAGTGTCTAGCACAGCTATTTATATGATCATTAGCATATTCTGCTGTTAACCCTACTTCTATTACTAGTCACACCATGCACTGATATTTCCTGAAATGCAAACAGCATGGCCATCACTAAGTATTGCTCAAATTGACCCAGCACAACATGCAGGCAATCATGAATCCCAGACTTCAAGAAATCACTTTGTGCAGGTACAGATAAGTAAGTTATGTTACATACAGCATAGTGCAGACGTGCATTTATTGTCAAATGAATAGAAAGCTAAGAAACACCTCAGCACCACTGGAAAATATATCAATTTAAACTACTGCAATTGTTGTTTTAGTGTTTAACATCAACGTTTCATACTTACTTTGAAATTAAAATGTACTTCATTTATGAACAATTTCCTTTTCTTAATAATGGTTCGTATTTAGTCATTTTTTTTATTATAGCAGAGTTGTAACAGATGCATTTCTGTTTTTTTTTTTTTTTTACAGTAGGATGCTGAGGAACTTCTTTGCTGTTTTGTTTTCCTTTAGGAAGATCATTCTTCTCGATAGTGTAGTCAATCTCTTTGGGAAAAAAATACAATATTGTTTTTTTCATACATAAAGATGTTCATTTTATTGCCATTTAAACACCATACAAGTCAGGATGATATGTTTAATTTTAAGATGAACAATCAAGTAAATCAAATCAAGTGCATTGTTCCTTACTCTAAGACAATACAATGTCAGGCACACAAATCTATGACTTGTCTCATTTACAAGTTCATAGCAGTATTTTCTGATACACATCCTCAAAGTAGCATCTGGACGTTTCTTGTCCACAACACAATTCTTAGTACTCATCTTAATGTCTTGCTTTTCCAATTGAAAACTGGTGAATACAATAAAAGACTAAAGAATGAATCTGTGTCACCCATGTAATGGGAATTTGCTCGTGCCTGTCACAATTAAATAAACAATCTTGTTGGCATTGAAAAGGATGCCTACATTATGAGGAAAGACAACCTTGTCTTACAGGACCTGTTAAAAAATGGAGTTTAAGTATTTTTTATTGTTAACTTACCCAGCTATTAAAGGCATATAAAGTGTGTTTCAAACACTGCTTTATTAAATCAGACTTCCAAATCTACCACATTAAAAGACCAAATTATGTAATTTATATTTTTTAAAATAACAAGCTTCAAAGAATGAGAGTATGCTACACACCATAGGATTTCTTTTCCTTGAAAAAAGCAGAGGCATTGTTTTGTTCCATAGTGAATGTATGATTGTTTGGCTTTTAATGACATAATGTGACCCACTTTTTACTTATACTGAATAAAAATTGCAGATATAAGACCTCATTAGCACAAATCAATATGGGAGGCAGAGGATGAGTTCCTGTCACGTATAGATCATTCGGTTGGCATTTAAAATTAGAACTTGTAAAGCATAAATGGCAATGGGGCAGATTAAAAAAATATGTGCTCTTACTTAATTATTTATATCACATCAATGCCTTCCTGCTGCAGCGATATGGTTCTCATGGTCCCTAGAGTCTAACAGGAGTTTTACAAAGATTTCTAGCACTATAATCACCAAATGAGAAAGTGGAGCTGTAAGAGCATTTACCTAATTTGTGGAAACCTTTTTACGAAGGAGAAAAGGTCACTTTGATAAGGTATTTTAATGTGTGATCTTAGGATTACCTGAAAGGGATAGTACATGGTCATTCTAATGAGGTTATTTAACAAGCAGCCACAATTGCCATGGGATTTGATTAAAACATATTGCTGTTCTTCCAAAAAATACATACAGATAGTATATCCCATAATGCAGCATGTCTTCATAGTTCTGTGGGAGAAACATTTAAATTTCAACATATCAGTTGCATTTTATTTGGGGGTTGTATTAAATAACATTTCTGGTAAAACTGCATGCTTGTTTCTCATTGCTTTTAATATTGATTTACCTTTTGGAATTTGTAAGGCTGTTTTGTAAAGCAGTAAACAAATGAGAACAACTGGGATTATTTGTGATAGTAAGCTGAGATAATATTTTAGTGTGACATAATATACTAGCATGTAATGTCAGTGGGTCAGATTGTGATACACTTGCTGTTGATGCGGGAAAAATGTTAATGCTGTGGGTTCAACTCAAACATCATGTGCTTGAATTCATATTCCAGAAGTGACAATATCACACCAGATGGCATAGTGCATTCCTCGGGTGCCATTCCTTCAAATGGGATATCAGCATAAAATTCCCAACTTAGTCTATCAGCGGTAGATTTAGTGGATGCTATAGATCTTACTGAACTTATTGCAAAAAGCATTGGAGTTTTTTCCTTGTTTTGGCCTAATTTCTCTTAACTTGTATCAACATCACCACAGGACCCACTTTAAAAACAAGCTGCATACCTAATGGGAATAACTCAAAACACGGTCCTTCTCTAGTTTGCTTTACTGTTTGGAAAAACAGGCGCAAGTAAAATAATTTAATTTTCTTAACTGAATCTCCAAATCATTTGGCTGATGCAATAGTGCTATGACATTTTTCATCTAAAATAGGAAACATAAGTCAGTTACAAAGATGTGTTAATTCACTTCTTGTTCTGATCGTAGTTGTCAAGTGAAACCTAACACCAAGACCTGACTGAAAAAATTAAAATGTGCCTTTTTATCATCCACATTTCTATTTCTTCTGCTTAAATTACTCACTAAATGTCCTCCATGTAAGCAGTTAAAGGGAAGATTAATAATCAGATTATCTGAATTTTCTTAAAGTCACTAATACAAGAATGTCTGTAATCCTATAAACAAGAATGTCTGTAATCCTATAAACAAGGAATCCCCATCAAGCAGTAACAGACTGTCTAGTGATAGGGCAACCTTCCTCCAATGAGACAGTAGTTATTGTGATACTCCTAGTCTAGCATAATTCACTAAGTATGATTTTTTTATTAAAAAAATATCAGCTGCTATCCCACTAGAACTTATGGAAACACGCATACAAAGAGCACCATTAAGTAAGTGTACAGTAAATCAGTGGATGCACTATATGTATTCAGTTTCAAACTTTTAAGGAAAATGAAGTTAAGAAGGTTTGGGTATTATGCTCACCTGTTGTTCCAGAGCAATCTTCATTGCTGGAGCAACAGCTTATTTCCATGGTGGTGTTAGAAGAAAGAAAATTCATCTGACTGGTTCTACAGTCTTTAAAAATAAATGACATCAGTAAGTAATACCTTTCCTCTCAAGACTGCTCCTGGGTGTAAAGCATACTGTTCCTAGGGTATATAAAATACTGGTCCTATGGTATATAACATACTGGCCTGAGGGTGTAGAATATACCAGAAGAAAACTCTCCAAGCAGTGAAGGCTCAAGAGGTCATCAATGACTAAGTCATTATGGAATGAAAAACCACAAGAGAGAAACATTATTGTCTGCAAAACCTCCTCATAAATGTGACAGCAAGAACAGACTGAGAAGTTAACAACCTCTCTCCAGTGAACAGAGGTCTTCAAATGCCTGGTCAGGCATCCCAGAAATCTCAACATATCTTTTTTTTTATTCTAATGTACTTCACTGTTATGGCATCCAATTTCATGTTCTACAATCCTGTATCGGAAACAGAAATATCAATGGTTAAGATACCATCTTAGGCGTAAGGTCTGCATATACATACTGCACTGAGACAGCAATGCTGTTCCAAAGAAGCTTTACCACTAATTTCAAAATCTAACCAGTTATATGACTTACTTAAGTGAGTTATTTTTGCATTCTTAAAGGTATAATGCACTTCCCCTTTTTCAGAAGAAAAAGATAGATATCATCAACCAAACTCCCTTTTCTGACTATTTTTTTCATCAGTCATTGTGACAACTGTGCACTGGCCCGGTAATCAAGGAGCCTCAATCCTCACCACTAGCACAAGTGAGAGGCGTGCACATTGGGAAGGATAACAAATACACACACAGTAAAGTACAATTTCCCTTAAGAGCACACAGAGATCACAGTCAGTCTGGGGCTGGTTTCTCCCTCTCTCTCCAGATTCCAGATAAGACTCCCCACTGGCACAGCTATAGGGTTCAGATCCCAGCAGAGTAATCAAGCCAAAACCTCCAGTACTCTCTCTGTCTAACCAGTGCTTCATTTCCCTACCCAAGTAGCTGACACACACACACACACACACACACACACACACACACACACACACACACACACACACTTTGATATTTGGTTTATATACAAACACACAGACACTCCTGGGGAAGGCTGGCACAGGTTCTCCAGCTATGCCCCCTCCTGCAAGGCTATAAGGTAGTAATCACTGCCATCAACAACTCTTATCTACTAATAAGGCCCTTCCCAAAGGGTGACCAATTTCACTGTGTAATATTACTGTTATCCAAATAGTAAGTGTGACCCAGGGCTAAAGCTGTTGGAGTGGCTTGGACAGTATCACCAAATACATGCAATGTACTCTAAGAACTTAAATTACCTTTACACAAAACAGACACAGTTGAAAGGTTTAAAAATATTTAATAATAAATAATAAAAACACAAGACAAATCTTATTACTTCAACACAATGACATTGCAGAGTTCAGAGATCACAGTAAAATGCTTTAAAATAATACTGCATTATTGCCTGACATAAATACAGAAAACAGCTAGACTAATCTGGCTATTTATATCTATCTCTAAGAGGAATCACTGTTCTAAATTAATATCTTACTTACAAAGCAAAGCAATTGCTGGTGAGTGGATGTTCTTCAGACAAAATCCAAAATGCTCTCTCTTTCCCTCTGGGAAAGTTTTAAATTGATAACACATTACTGATGAGTCATTTTCAGATGACATCATTCTTAACTGTTCTGATTTAGTTTCCCAGGCTCACAGAAACTCAAAATTTACATTTCTTAGTAAAAGAAGCCACAGCAATAAAAGACATTATACATGTAAACCCTTAGTAATTATCTCTTATATCAAGACAATATAAATAATTTCCTGGCCCAGACATCCTGTCTCGGAGCTTGAGATCAAACAGTCATACAATGCTTGAGTTGTCAGCTTTCTTCTAGCAGAGTGCAATGTGGTTACATTTCTGAAGCTGAGAACATATAGTTTAATTATAACACATCGTTGTTTTTACATTTGTGGAACAAGCCTGTGGATTACATTAATATTTACAATGACATAGAATTATCTACAAAATTCTATCTAGCTAGGCTGGCAGCCTTCACATTTATAATAACTGCTACAGTTTGGACAGATGAATTAACCAACACTACTCTTTACATCTCAAGGCAAACTATCATATCTTTTTTTGTTGTGTTTTAAGCTCAAGATTATGTCATAACTATTTTTTTCTGTTTTATTGTGAATATTTATTCTTCATTCCCCTGCTCAGTTTTCATTATCTCCTAGATATTCCACTTTAGTTTATATCTGAGCTGAATTAATGAAATTAACCAGACACTTTTTGCAGCATCTCAGTTTGATTCCCTTCTCCCTGTATTTCAGGTACTGGCAACTAGGGCTTGTGGCATTTGCAGGCACAAATTGCTGCAGCTACAAAGTATAGGTGTTGCTCTTAGTCACTTCATTTTTTTACATTTTACTCAGGCACTAGGTCTTAACTGCATATGTGCTTGTGGATTGTCTCTCTGTAAGATACATTTAAATACTAGTTTGTCCTGGAATCACCATCATGTTGCTCAGGTGCTTTCTAGTGTGCATGAGTACACTGATTGGTTACACTGGTGGTTTAGTGGTTAGGTTCTGGCACTTTCACTGCCATGGCCTGGGTTTGATTCCTAGTCAGGAAAGCTTCAATACATTTTTTTCTGACATGAATAGATCATGCTGGAGAGCCAGATCTGTGTTCCAGAGATTGCCCCTCCCCTGGCATAAGCTTCCTATTCACGTGAAGCAGAGCCTTTCCCTGACCATCTTCAAGTGTAATGTGGACGGATGGATGGGAAATCACAAATTCACTCCTGATGTTATGCCCATGTCCTGTATGGATACAGGCAGTCTGTACAAATAGTAAAAACCTTGCTTGCTGACCCTTGTTACATTTCCTCTACGGATAGAGATTTGGATAAAATCTAGATAAAACTCGGTAGACTTTTAAGGGTGCTTGATCCTTTAGCCTATTCATCTCCTATGACCCTATAAGTCTACAGCCTCATTGTGTAGTTTACAATGCTGTTCTATCTCCAGTTTCCCACTTCCCTATGTTTGCCTCGTTACCATTTAATTCACTTAAACCCTTCTTTATCAAATGCTCATTTCTGTCTAAATCTATTCATTCTGTGCTGTTCACAACTTTTGAATTATAACAGTTCAATGCACATAAAGTATCAAATAAGTAACACAGCAACACCTAAATTGTATTGCATTAGCTTGTGATATAGCTTCACAGCACAGTGTCACTCTGCAGGCATCCTGCATTCTATCTAAGCAAAACTGTATAACAGACAAACTGGGCAGGAGAAGGGTAGACCCTCACAAATGGAAACTAGATCAGGGATTTTCCAAGGATCAATTCGTTTGTGGGAAGATGCTCAAGTAGGCCTCTTTACCTCCTCTCTGAACAGTCAGCTGGCAAGATTCTGCTCCAGAACTCCATGCAAGAAGGCCTGGAAGACAGATACCTTTTCTTTTCCTTGGACAGGAATGTCCCTGTATGTTTTTCACCCTTTCCACTAATATCCAGGGTACTTCTGAAGATTCAGATGGAATTCCACAAGATCAATGTGGTGACTCCCTTCTGGTCAGGAAACCGTGGTTCTCCGTTCTTTTAGAAATGGCCAGGAGAAAGTGCTAGAAGCCCACAGACTGGATACTTTCACACAAGAACAGAGGTGTTTAATATACCCTGACACCAATCAACTTCAACTGACTGCTTGTATGATATGGTCTTAATACCGTTAAGTACCTGTTTTATGAGGATGTGCAGCAGGTATTAATAGAGGCAAGAAAGCCTGCTACTAGAAAATTATATGTTAGCAAATGGAAAAGGTTTTCTAGTTGGTGCCACAACATAACCAGCAGCCATTCAGGGCTAGTTGTTCTCTGGTTTTACAATATTAGTGTGACTCACTAACCTATGGCCTTTCTTAATACTCTATCAATGTTCATTTATCATCCATTTCAGCATTGTCTGTCCATGGATCCTCCTATTTCAATGCACTCTAGTGTCAAAATGTTTTTGAAAGGGGTTTTTTTTTGCATAAGAGACCCCCAAGAAAACCAGTGGCCTCTCATTGGGATCTTAATTTTGTGTTAGAGAAGCTAACAAAACTTGTACCGTTTGAACCAGCTAACCCAGCTTACATCAAGTACTTAACATAGAAAACAGTTTTATCACTTTCTCTGACCTCAGCATAAATGGCATCTGAGTTGTAAGCTCTCATGGTGAGTCGGTCCTATTTCAATTTCCACAGAGACAAGGTGTCTTTGAGAACTAATCTTTTTTTTATTCCTAAAATGGCATCCAAGTTTACTTTAAGCCTAACTATCTTTCCACCCATTTTCTTTCCTGAACCCAAAAATGAGGGGAGAAAGGATACTCTATACCTTGGCTGTCCATAAACAAATCAGATACTACCTTGACAAAATGAAATATTTCTTATCTTCAGATCAATTGTTCATTTCTTGTGAAGGTAAGAAGAAAGGACAACTTTTTTTCAAAACAGACTATTTCCAAATGGTTGTCTAAGGCTAATACCTTTAATTATACTCACCACAACAAAACTATTCCAGACAAGGTTAAGGTCCAGTTTTCCAGAGGCTTGGCTTTATCTGTGGCTTTTTGACTAGAGTTGGATTCTAGAAGTGTTCTAGAAGCTGCAACTTGGTTCTTTGTACATACTTTTACAAAGCACTTTTGTGCTGTGCAAGGATCATTCTTCAGGAACTCCTGGACTCTTCTCCTTCCATCTCCTAAATGTAGTTAGCTAGGCTAACCTACCCATATAGTTAAGGTTACTGCAACAGTGATCAATATGATGAACATAGTACAGTTGTGTAAGAAAACTTACCATAACAGTAAATGTTTAAATGATCACTGCTGAAGTAGCTGCTTCCTCCATCATCCTTGTGGTTTTTTTTTTTTGTTTTTTTTTTGGTGTGTTGTTTATGCCAGTGTGTGGTTATTTCTTTTTTGTTCTTCCCAGTATTGTCCTTTCAGTCCTAGTCCTCCCTCTCTTTGTTTGCAGGAAAGCTTCGAAGAGCTTGGCACCTAAACCCATCTTTTAGTCAGCTCAGCTTGAGCTGTCTGACAGTTTGGGCATGTGGAAGGGACCCTGAAGCTTTAGAAGCTGGCTGCCTGTTATATCCTATACTGCAGCAGTGATCATTTGAACATGTACTGTTATAGTAAGTTTACTTACACAACTGTACTTTCTAAACTAACTCATAGTTGATTAGTTTTGCAAAATAGAAAGACTTAACTCTCGTCATTGTGCATTACTGTCAGTTAGGCTCACACTCAGCTGTTATTGGCTTGCTAACCACCCCCTCCACAGCTTCTAAAAACATTATTCATAGGAGACTTCTGCCCAAACTTATTTAGCTTTGCTATACATGACATAAAAGCCTTCTTCACAACCATTCCACTGATAATATAAAATATCTCCATAGTGCCTTAATATCCCATAACATGTCAATTTTTTTCTCAAAGCCCTTGTGTTACTTCCGCAACTTTCATTTTAACATCTACATATTAAACCCCCAGAGCCAACTGTTCCCAGTAATAAAACAGCTTTGCAAAGCAACCCAATTTTCTTGGAAGACAAAAGAACTGCATTCTTTACTTAAACAAAAAAGACTCAGCCTCGGCCACCCTGAAAATATTCAGTCAATGGAGGACCACAATACTTATGTCACCTTACCTAACTAAACAAATAAGGCCATCAGATGTCTAGAGACAATGTGCATATGCAATCACCAAATATTAGTGAGTCACTCAAAGCTAGTAACACACTTCCTTTATTTAAACCTGAGGATTTTACAAAAGAATTATTACCCCTCCCTAAGAACCTTGCCTTCTACCATTTTACCTCAATGAGATCTCACTTTGAGAGACAAGTAAGCTGACAGAATCACTTCCCAACCATTGGTCAGCACGTTTTTATAGTCTTTCTCATCAAACTGTGCAGTGACTCAATTGCTGCCAAATGCAACATCTCTGTAATCTCTCCTCACACAACAACCCTTTCCCCAACAATGGAAAGAAGAAATAATTGTAACCATCCCCAAGTTTAAATGACCAGCAAGCAACTTGAAATGTAGACTTAGTTACTTTATGCAACAGCTAGGTTAGATGGTAGAACAGGCAGTGTATAATATAATCACTAGTTATCTTGAATTATCTGTATGAATACAACAAACCTATCAATCATCAACACAGACTCCTAAAAGGTAGAAGCACTCAAACTGCTCTATCCACACTGTGTGAAAGTACACTATCAAGGGCAACCTTTACATGTACTTTATTTACTGACTTCACCAAAGTGTTTATTGGTTTGACCACAAGCTCCTAGAAAATGCTCTAGCTGTATTTAATTTCAGTTCCGCTACTATAAAGTAGTCATGTGATTCATCACATGCTTCTTGGCCAGAGGAAAGTGTCATGGCATTTGGAGACGAGTTTGTTTGTTTAAAGTATCCATGGGTTTTGTTTTTGGCAGTGGTGTTCCTGCGAGGTGGCGATTGTTATAGTCGCAAGTTCTGAAGAAGTCCGGATGGATGAAAGTGCTCGACTGTGGATATTGTGTTACTGTGGAGTATACATGTTGTGGAGTTTTTATTACATCGTGGAATAAATTGTGTTTTCATCACTTGAGTGAATTCCTTGTTTTTCCAGCATACAGAGAGTGTTCTTGATGTCAATTTGTTTCTCTCTGTGCCAGTTTTCGTCTCATTAGATGTGACAGTACTTTACTAACTCCTCAAAACACCTCTGCAGGCATTTCACATGGCTTAGTTTTGGACCTGATCCTTTTCAGGCTATACATTAACCACTTTCCTCTTGATTTAAAAATTATCCAACCTAATTCTTATGCAGTCAATCTGGTATACTTTGAATTTCCTCATGTCACAAGTATTTTCAACAAGCTTCAATTAATTTGAGGCAAGCTATATGTAAGGCTACATACAATACCTTACTCTGAATGCTCTGATAACCTTTGGGATACAGTTAAAAGCTTAAAAACTTAATAAGCAATCCAATCCCTCCTACCTACAGTAAACAAATAATTGAGCAAGCTTTTTCCTTCAGATATGCAGGCCTAACTCTTTATCCCAGCTTAACTCTAATCATCCACATCAGTAATTTAAAACCTAAAGTAAATGCACTGTCAAATGGATGACACAAAATCTCTTACTTCCTAACTCCTGAAGGCAGGGTTGGTATAGATTAAAATATACTGTAGTTAGAGTTAAAATATGACTTGCTTATTCCTGAAAAAAGAAGCTAAACAGCTAATACATAATACCAAAAAAGATTTGTCATTTCATTTTGCTCTCCGCATACTTAGGACATCAGTGTATCACCCCTAAACTAGGAAACTAGCTTGCCATTTAGCAGCATACATACCTTCTCCCAATGGCACTGATATACAAATCCTCAGCAATAACTCCTTGGTCATATTCAAAACTGCTAATAAAGTGCACTCAGTGCAATCTGCCATCCAATTCCAACAAAGCAACACTAGTGCACAGCCTTAAAAATAACTTTCGCTGACCTTACATTCTCCTTGTTAGGCCTTAAACTATGGGACAGCCTATGGAACACAACAGATGCTGCTGAAACATCAACAAAAGAGCCATATGCTCATGCTTTACACTATCTACAATAATACAAATTATCACAGTATTGGCTCTCTGCTTTTATCCATTACTATTCATAACTCAATTCTTAAGCAGGAAAATACCTTGACTAGTGTAAACATAAATATTATAATTCCTACTCCAGCTCAGCTTGATGAATTTATTGTATTGTGTACTAGACTCCAAAGCATTTGTCAGTTTATATATGCATAACAAATGACAGCAATCTCTCCCAATAAACTATGCATGCTTTACATGCATTTTGTTCCTTTTATGCCTTGTTTGTGCTACTAATTCTCCCTAACTTCATACCTGAGCATACTGCATCTATGTAAGAAATGTGTTTAGTCCTTGTATATTTTATAGGTTCATAGGTTCATAGGTAGGTACTAGGCTATCTGCCCAAGGGCATTTATAAGCCTAGCCAGAGTGTTTCGGCTAACACCACCCCATTGATTAATTAACTGATCCTCTGTCAAGCAGAGCCAATTAAGTGATCCCAGGGGTGTATTTTCTGTTACCCATCCATTCGTCAAGGTTTCTCTTGAAGATTATTAGTGAGGGGCTCTGCCTAATGTAGTTTGGACTTTTGTTCCAAAGCATGGGGAGTCTCTGTGACAGGAATCTATCCCTCCAGCATGTTCTATTTATTGTTGTGGTGATGTTTAGCTCACTAGAGCATGTGGCTCGCAGTAACTTGGATTTCTTTAGGTGGAGCATGTCCATCAATTCTGAGTTGGACATGGCTTTGTAAGTCAGGCAGAGATCACCTCTGAGTAAGCAATATGCCACTGAGTACAGCCAGAGTTTTTTCAGATGGGCTGCATAGGACATATGTTTGAGGCCAGTAATTCTCTTGCTGAGGTACTTTTGTGGTCTCTCCAGCTGTTGTCTTGTGAGATACATCCCAAATGGGGCATTGTACTCTATGATGGGTCTGATGAGTGATGAGTAGAGTGGCATCTCAGTAAAGCCTTTTTGGAGGATGTCCATGTCAGCTGGAGTGTCAATTATGGCTCCCAGTTTGCGGTCATTGGTGAACTTGGTTAGCTGCTATAGCCCTTCTGTCTTTGCCTGTACTTCTGAGAAATATATGCTGAACAGTAGGGGTCCCAGGACCGAGCCTTGCGGGACACCACTTGTCTTACTTATTGTATTTCATTAATCTCATATGTATTTATATTGTTCCTGTTCTATTTCATATTTAGATAAACAATAATTTTGCAAGGCAGTGGATGAATTGCATTTATTATGATCAATAAAATACACCATTTAATTGATATAATAAGTAAATAATACAGAAATACATCCTGCAATAAGCTGGCACCCCATCTAGGATTAGTTTCTATGTCTAGTGGCCTTGATTGTTAGGAATGGTTCTTACTCCCTCATGACCATGAAGTGACACCATGAACTGGATTAAACAGGTAAATGGGGAATAAGTTAATGTTGTAAATTTTCATGTAGATTTAAAAATCTTATTTTGTTTCTTATTATTATTATTTGGATTTATATTTTATTTTGCTTCATGCTATTATTATTTTAATATTTGTGTGTTACATATATTATTAGTTTAATGGTTGTATTTTCATCCATATTTATTTGCAGTATACTTTAGATATTTTTTTCATAAATTATAACATCTGTATGTTTGAATTTCATTAAGTTTGTAAAGTACTCTGTGGTAAATCTTTATAATAAAGTTGAGAGGAATTATTTCATAATCCAGCATACAGTTTTGCACAGGTTTGCATGAAATATAGCAGTAAAACTGGTGACCCATTTTATATGACTAATGCCAGACTCCCCATATTTTGCTGCTGTCTGCTATGAAGTAAAGAGCTACCGATAATACATTTTTCGGCAATTACATTCCCCATAGATACCCACCCCACACACAGCCAAACAAAAACTGTTAAATATCCTGCAGTCATTTTAACAGCATTTCCACAAACATGCTTAGCACTGTATCTTTTTTTTTGGATTACAGACACATTGTAATTTTTATGTTTCAGTCCATGAATTAGTGTAACTATAACTGAAGTCAATGTTAGTCAAAGATAACAGAATTCACTGGGAAAACAGTCCATTTCTGCATAATTTGGTGTAAATTCTTTCTCTTTCTCTGGCTGTCTATCTGCCTTTCTTTGTGTGTGTGTGTGTGTCTCTCTCTCTCTCTCTCTCTGTCTATATATATATATATATATATATATATATATATATATATATATATATATATATATATGTGTGTGTGTGTGTGTGTGTGTGTGTGTGTGTGTGTGTGTGTGTGTGTGTGTGTGTGGGTGCACGTGCATGCTTATGTCTAAATTGGTTCTATCATAAATAATGATTTTGTACTCTGTTGAAAAATTATTCTTCAGACAGAAATGAAAACTTTCATTGTTCGTGATCCTAAAGTAAAGGGAAAACGGCATATAGAAAATGCATGTAGAAAGCATTAACATTTTAATAAGCTTGTGTGAACATCAGCTGCAAACTTTAATCAGTTTTATTGGTTATGAACTCTAACCTGCAAACTTTAATCAGTTTTATTAGCTATGAATTCTTGAATTCATTATACACTGGAAGACAGTAATTTTGAGGTTATTGCAAATATTCTTTTTAAATATTAGGAGATCGACATGCCCATTAAAACATGAAAGATCAAACTTTTAAACAGTAAGTGAAAATATAATATGACAACCAGTGAATCTAGACTGTTCATAACAGCCTACTTAGAATGATTATTCTATACGTTGTCAGTGATTAATATAAACTAGCAAAGAAAACACAGATAGTCCTGCAAAGATGTTAACAGTAATTAGTAAATGTACTGCATGTGCTGTGTAGCAACATCACTTATAGCTTGGTGGAGGCATTAAGGGCTTCAGCCTTTATGATCAGTGGCTCTGCAGGCAACACACTTGCCCAAGATACAAGGATACTTCAAACGCTGTTCCTTATATCTTCATACCAAGTCCTTAGATTTATACTCCAGTATTCATACTACAGTACAGAACCAGGACAAGTCAGAGACATTAAAGAGAGATTCCACGTGTTTCAGTGATACGTATTAGCTTTACTGATATTTTCTCATCAACATCAATGCTTTCAACCTAAATTAGTAAATCAGTTTCAGTAACTAGTATGTGCTTCAGTTGATGTGTGACTTGGAGTTTGTAATATATATCTATAAAAAAACAGAACAGAGGCATGATGGTGGCCCCACACATCCCCTGTATTGTATATTGTTAGCTGGCAAAATTACAGAAGTGTGTGTGTGTGTGTGTGTGTGTGTGTGTGTGTGTGTGTGTGTGTGTGTGTGTGTGTGTGTGTGTGTGTGTGTGTGTGTGTGTGTGTGTGTGTGTGTGTGTGTGTGTGTGTGTGTGTGTGTGTGTAAGTCAGCAAAACAAATAAAGAGGCTTATAGTCCCAGATGTTAAGGGTCATACAGTCACTGTTAAAGACGATTCGTATCACAGAATCATTAAAGAAATGCCTTAGTTAATGTCATTTTAAGATGATGGCAAACAAACTTACTTAAAAAAATGTAAGTAAAGTATCTGTCTTTATTACAACTTTTACAAGACAGATTATGGAACCTTTACCCAAGTCAGAATGTACTCCTATCCCTCTACTATAGAGTGCTGAAGTCCTGGCAGAGATCCAGATTACCTATATTGAATTAACAGCATGGGCACTGAAGGGGACAGGCTTGGGAGCATGGAAGTGAGCTGCCATCACTGGGTCACACATCTTGGGGGTGGGAGGAAGTCTTAGCTTACCATTTTAGTGAGGAAAATAGCAACTCAGCACAGTTTTTTTTACAATGCTTACAAAACTAGAATAATTCAAATAAACAAATGTTATAAATTAGGATAAAAATCTAAAATATGTAGCAAATAAAAATAATTTTAGCATGTAGATGAACCAAAGACTAATACAGTATTAATTGAAAAACACATTTGTATTAAGATAATAATAAGAACAAGAGACGGATGCGCCTGCTTAGCACATACAACCCACAGTGCACTAAATTGGGAAGGTATGCGCGTGTGGAGACATGCATTCTTCCCCATGATAGACAGCTGCAGTGGAGCCCAAGAGAGTTGCTGCAGGAGATAAGAGCTCCAGGGGGCTTGGAGGGAAGTCTGGTGGGTCCAACAGACTATCGCACTCCTTGCTATCATATCCTTGCCTCACTGAGAAATGAATGAGCTAATTAGCATATCTGGTCATGGAATGAATGAGCTGTAGGGCTTTTGCTAGGCTGAAAGTGCCGGGCTTCGGCCCCAAAAGAGTTATGAGTGGGTCACTTGGGAAAAGGAAGGTGAACTATTGGGCAAGGCCTAAGAGGCAGCAAAATAGAATATATCTGAATGGCCCTAACAATCTTCTATCAAAGGAAGAAATGGATAAACAGGCTGTAGGCAGGGGAGCTACTGGGCAGATGTAGTGGAGTTTAAACAAAGAGTTATCCCTATTTTATAAAATATGTAGATTCCTGCTGCTACTGGATAAAGAGTGACTTTTTCAAAGCTAACGCTCACCTCCTAAACCTAGTTGTATTGCCTAACAAGACTTAGCTGTGTTGGACCAAGGATTGACAGTTTTAAAGACTTACCAAAGGCTATTGGCACTGTCCCCCATTTAACAGTTACAGAAACAATCATGCAGTCAGAAAACATAATTAAGTGGACGTTGAACTGCCTGTGCATTAGAAGCAATAGCCAAGACTAGGTGGTAAGGTATCAAAGTGGTCAGAAATCATTTTTTTCAGGGTTTGATACTGGGACAATTGCTATTTAGTATCTTTACTGTGACTAGTAAATACAAGCATCCTGTACTGGCAGACACATACACAGATGACTGTGAGTTAAGCTATCTTATAATTTCGCTATCAGCATCTGCTCAGCTACACTTTTCTTTAATGCTCAGATACTTCACAAGAAGTCATTTAAATTTTAATGTTAAGAAATTTGTTTTGCTATCATTTTCATGAAAACTGTAGATGTCACCAACAAGAACAGACAACATGGTTTCAGAATGAGGAACAAAGCCAAAAACTTAGGAAATGTTAAGCCCCAGATTTTAACTGTTAAACATCAACAATTGTTAAAAATGATCATGTTAAGAAATTTGCTTTGTTGTCATTTGAATGAAAACAGTGGATGTCACCACAAAAATAGACAATATGAATTCTGAATAAGAGACAAAGTTAAAATGTAGAAAATGTTATAAATAAGGTCCAAGATTTTAACCATTATCAACTATTATCAAAAAGTCATTGCATTAATAAAATTGATCCTTTGAACCATTCCTGGCCTTATCACTCATCCCTGTAACCTTTAGAAGATCAGGTGAAACCTTATCAAACTGGAATGAGTCAGAATAAATCTTATCAATCTTTCTATAGCTCAAGAGCAAAATTATGAAAATATATTAAGAACTTATCACAGACTCAGTATTTTACAGGTTATTTGGGAAAGGTATCCATGTGTTTTTTAAAGTCCTTTCCCACTCAGTGACATCTGAATTGCTGTTTGTAAGCTAAAGCAAACAAAAGACTGATAAAAGATCAAATAATCTAACACTAAAAATAGATAATTTCAGCAAAAAGAATATATCTGTGATACAGCACCTGCGGATGCCTTAGAATAAACAAACAATTATTTTACCAGAAGCACTTATGAGTTCAAAGAGTCATGGGACAGTTAAATGAGAAAGAAAACTATATACGGTGCAATGGCTTTCAAGCTTCTTGATGACCATGTATTGTAAGTTTTATCACTCACTGAACCTAAGCAAATGTAAGGAAAAGACAGCAAAATAAGTGGAATGATCAGATTTGTTCCAAATATAGAATTAACTTGCTCCCTTCAGAGAATATGTATACCTCAGGCATGGAACAGTCAACTTCAAGCTTTTTCACACGGACAATTCTACCCCCATTATACCCCCACAGTCAGCAACCGTCACCCATCCTATAGAGCCAACATATCTAAGTTCACCTCCTTTATAAAAAAAACAGGACCAGATAAAAAGTTAAAGATAAGGATTTCATCCTGATCCCTTGATATGGAATAATTCCTCTGCCATCCTCTTTCCAAAGCAGTGTCTTTATGTCAAACAAATATGCCAGTAAGTAAGAAGGAACCACAGTGAGGTTCACAGAACATGGGCTGTGAGTATCACAGAAGATGCAGAGATCACAGACAGAATGAGGAAACATGGAAGAGGAAGGCAGGCTGATTAAGAAGAAGAAAACAGAAAAGGAAGTCTGAGGTACGCATACCTAAAATATGAAAGATAGCCAATCAAGGTAAAACCGTATTGATTAGACATATTGGAGAGCAAATAAATTGAAAAGGAGAGAAAAGGCAAATAAGGTTGAGGAAAAAAATAAAGTCACTGAATGAAAACCTCTGTTAAGTATTCAAGGAAGAAAACAGAAAAGTGTTATTTACATTTGTTTGAAGGTATAATGCTGTATGAGATGCCAGGCTATAACATGGTATCAACTCTCATTCACTGGTACCATGCAAGCATATCATAGTAGCAATTTGGAGGATTACCAAATCAGCTAAAGCATGTTTGGGACATGGAAAAAATTTGCAGCACCCCAAACAAGTAAACTCAATAATGATATACACGTTTGCACTGAAGGCACCCAACCAAGAACTAAACAAGCACACTGAGAATAGTGAGGTGCCAATACTAAATTCACAACTTCTTGGTCATAACAGAAAATATAAAGGAGTACTTTGAATTTGTAAGAAAGAAAATAAGACAGAAAGGTGCCAAATGCAAGGTTTGCTTAGACTAAACCAAAGTATTTCAAATGATATCGCACAGAAGGTTAATGAAAATGTATACATGGACACGGTGAAGGGATCGTGGTAGGTTGAGAGACAAGGTAGATGGAAGAACACAAAGTATAACACTAAAATGAGCCTTCTCATATGAAATGATGGTTGTCATTGTGGTGCCACACAGGGTCAGCAATGAGGCAATTCAATTATATGTCTATGTACATCATACTGAAGGAAATCTGTATGAAAAAGTGGGCCTGTTTAATGATGGCACAAAATTACACAACAAGAATGTTACACAAAAAAGCACAAAAAGGATTAAAAGGACCTGGATATCTTGAAAGGATGGTTCAAAATGTGGCAAAAGAAATTTGGGAAGAACAAAATAACATGTTTGTGAGGCAATAACCTAGAACAGGAGTGCCTGGCAAAAAAGGAAACAATGACAACAGCTGAAGTAGAGCACAACTTGTTTACATACTAAGTTCCTGAAATGTACACTCAGTGGAGCAATGCTACATGGAAAGCTGGTGTGATCCTGCAATCCACAGGAAGAAGCAGGTATCAAAAGTACAAGTATTAAAGCTGAACACTGGCAAACAGTGCAGATGAAATGCATCATTAGTCGTTATAGAGGTGTTGTAAGTACACTGATCCATTGTTCATTGCCTGTCTTTACTAGACAGCACAGTTAATACCACACATAGTCAAGAATGTGAACCATTATATCAAGACAGGAACATATATTGGTTGCAGTGCATAACCTTTATGCAACATAACAACTGTAAGGCATTACTAGATTAACGTATCATGTTCTACTCATCAGCTGTCTAACATTTCGCTTTACTGATGGAAGATCTTTAACCAGCATTGCTGCATTTCAGTTTCAGTACAAGTCAAACTTTGGTTCCCTATGACGATGTCACAGATGCAATTTGTCGAATGCATCTTCACTGAACCGAAAAGTGCGAAAAGGCAAAATGGCAAAGCGACTTTTCAGCAAATTCTTTCCTGGGAAAAAAATTGCTTGGCCATCTTCATTACTTTTGCATTTTTGGCACTGTAGTGTGATCTTGGAGTTGGTATATTTAAATTGGGGGGGTGTGAGGGGCACAGACCCCCACGTCGGGGGGTGATTATGAAATGTTTTAAAGCTGTTTTTTTTAAAATTCGAACAGCTATTTTTTTTCCCCTTGGAAAAAAATCCCTGTTGTGAGGTTTCGACGTTGGAAGCTTTTGATTACATGGGGTCGATTATGTGTCGTTCGCTGTTGTGAGCATGCGATATCATAATATAGACCCAAGCTTTGACATAGTCCATGTCTAGCAGATGCTTTCAGCAAATGGCATAATTGTAATACATCTAATTCCTCATATTTCTCCTGCATGTTGAGTGTTTTCATACAGACCAGCTCTTTAGCAGTAGAAAACAGCATTTTTGTGATATCAAATACTGCAGTCTTAGAATCAGGCAAGCTAGAAAACAAAAAACAGTGTTAAGTGTAATCAAGATGATCTTGTTAATGGTTTCATACTGATTTTTTTTCTTTTTTGGGCGGGATAGGTGGGATTGGAATTAGCATAAAAGTCTTAAAAATTGTTTACAAGTGGAATCTAGAGTGAATGAAGGGAAGGTTACAAGGAAAATAATGTGTATGAAGCTCATGACATAGCTGACTACAGACCATTTATAATGGGTATATAAACAGTAAGGAAACTGGACATGTCACAAATTGAATAACATAAAAAGAGGACTGCATAACAAATCAGTGTGTTAGCAAAATATACTAGACCTAAAGCATGAACTGCCTACTTGAGAAGTGACAGTTAAAAAGGTTTCTAAAATCCTGGCTTCATAGTATTTCCCAGAATAATGGTAAAGCCTTACAATGAAGAAAGATAGTTATTAAGTGTGGTAGTCTTCCAATGAGACACCCTGTTGTTTCATCATCTTGGCTCCTACCATCACAGCTTTCCCTATAAACACAAAGCTCAATACTGTATCCAAGTTCAAGTTTTTATTCTAGGCAGCTATACAATGCATGTGTACTTCCCCCTGGGTCATAGTAAACTACAGAATTCTGGGCTTTAAGAGATCAACAGCTACTCTTCAATTGATTGACAGCTCAGATTTTAATTTAATGTTCAGATGAAATCCAGTATGGTATCTTAGTTAAACTTGCTGATAACACATTGACATTTTTATTTTATATTTATTATTATTAGTAGTAGTAGAAACAGTAGTAGTACAATTATCATTATTATTATTATTGTTTTTGTTCACATTTGTTAACTGGGTTAGTCCAGCTGAGCACAGGCCCATTTTCAGTGGAGACCCGAGGAGGAAAGCTCCAACAATATATACACAATGTTCAATTAAACAATTTTCAAGAATTTTTAAAGAAAAAGTGTGTAGTATAAAAAAATAGAACAATTATACAGTCATAAGTTGAGTACAGGAAAAAGTGAGGTTCAATTTTAACATTTTCATGAAATATTGAGATATGAAAGCAGTTTAAAAAAGAACAATTATACAGTGACAAAGTTGAATAAAAAGGAAACAAACAGAGAAAGTAACAAGTATAATGAGACTGAGAAAGTTTGTCACACTATGTACAGTATATACAAAGAGGACTTATTTCATGTGGTATAGCAGAAAGTTAATTGCTAACATCTAATTTGTCAAATGCTTAAGGCAATGAACAGCAAGTGATTGGTAATTGAAGGGTAGAGCACACTACAGTACAACGAGAGCTGTAGTAATACACTAATATATTATTGTACACTGGAAGGCAATATGTACCTGAGTGATGGAAATAGCAGATAGAGGAGAACAGTGTCCTAGATCATAATACTGTACAAGGAGAAAGTGAGAGTGTATTTACAAGAAGAGGTTTAAGTATAATTTACACGAGGAAAGTCAGAAGATACTTTCATTGATGAAGTTAATTATAGGTATTTAGTTATACTGGAGAGAAAGTGGTGATTGGTTATAGTACAGATGCCAATCCAAGTAAAGGGATTGGGAGATGGGGTGGGATGGTTATCATGTAAGGTTACTGGGACAGAGCCAGCAGTTTGTTAGGTGTCTTTTGAGTTGCTTTTTGAAGTGTGATAGAGAGCAGTTGGAAATAAGTGAGTTTGGGATTTTATTCCATAGTTTTGAAATGCTGTCGGAAAATAATGCTTCATCAGCTGCATTATTTGATTTTGATACCTGAAGTAGGAATTTGTTGGAAGAGTGTTGATTTCTAGAGGAGTTATATGGCTGTAAGAGGTTTTGAAGGGCAGGAGTTTTATCTGAGTAGTGGAGGGTTTTATGAGCGAGGGTGAGTTGATTAAAGAGCAGTGTATGTGGAAGTTCTAGCCAATTTAGTTGTCTAAGAGATGTACAGTGACGGGATCTGTAATTGGCACCGGTTGCAAATTTGGATATCTTATTATAGCAAGATTCAAGTTTATTGAGGTCTGTTTTACATAGGTTTGTTAGTATGGGGGAAGCATATAAAAGAGTGGATATTAGGTGAGTTTGGCCGATGGTGTATTTAGTATTTATGGTTAGGAATTTGTTGTTCCTATACAAGAGACCAAGTTTCGTATGGACTTTTTTAATGGTTTGTATGATATGTATGTCAAATTTCAATGTGTTGTCTATTTCGACTCCTAGCAATTTTGAATGGCATGAGGGAGTAATGATGGTATTATTTTTGGATAGGGTACTGAAAATTGGGGTGGCAGTATTCATTAGTGGGGGGTCCTGGATGAAAGAGAAGTTTTGTTTAGATTGAGGATGAGATTGGATTTAGTGAGCCAATTTTCAGCCATTAGGAAGGATTATTGGGTGTATTTGTGGAGAAGTTGAAGAGTGGGAGCTGAACAGATAGTTGAATTGTTACCGTATTAAACTATGTTGGCTGTGGGTGTGGAAGTATGGAGTTGGTTGGTAAAAACAGAGAAAAGTAGGGGTCCAAGGACTGAAACTTGGGGGACTCCTATGCTAACTGGACATGTGGGGGATAGTTCTTGCTGCCAGAGTATGGCTTGTTGGCATCCTTCAAGGTAATTTTGGAACCAGGAGATGGAAGAGGTACTAAGTTGTAGGGATGGGAGGATGCTAATAAGGTTTGAGTGGTTCACCATATCAAAGGCCTTGGAAAGGTCTAGGAAAACAGCAGATACATGCTGCCCATTATTCCTATGGTGGTTAACTGTATTGGTAAAGGACATCAGGGCGATAGTAGTGCTATGGGAATGGCGAAAGCTGTGCTGAGTGTCTGTAAGTAAGTTTTCTTGTTGAAGGTGCTTTGTGAGTTTGGTATGGATGACTCTTTCAAGATTTTTGGACAGGGAGATAGTATGGAAATAGAGCAGTAGTTAGTAAATTTAGTGGAGTTACCTCCTTTATGTAGGGGAATGATATGAGAAATTTTCTAGATGGTGGGGACAAAGCTTTCAGAGATTGATCTGTTAATGAGAATGGCTACTGGGTAGGCTATTCCTTCTGCAGCTATTTGAAGGAATTCGGCAGGGAGATTATCGGCAGCTAGGGTAGTTGGTTTGCGTTTTTTATTATTATTTGCATTGAACATGCAGAATTGCACAGATAAAAAGATAGCTCAGATTAGTGTTTAATCTCATACACTCCCTGAAATATACAGCATGTTGAGCTGAAAGCATTTCTTAGATGGTCAAAACAAATATTGCCCAGTTTATTTTGACCACATTTTATCAAACATGGGTAGTGACACTGCATTCAGCATATGTGTTGTTTTACCTACATCAGATATACATAATTGCATTTCATTTGTATGGTTCCTTTCATTCTGTTCTTACTTCCAGACAAACTATGATTTGTTGTTTTCTTTCTTTTATTTTCTTGGCTGTGTTTAATGTTTGTTCTGTTTTGTTTGGGTTTTTTTATATTCTTTTTACCTCTATGCCTGCTAATTATCACAGCATGGAATTTGACCCAATTCATTCCTCACTCATTGTGGTCTCTTACTTCTGTATTAAATAGCAGCCACCTAAAAGAAATAAGCATCCAGGAAGGCATGAAGGTGGTTTGTACCTGACCCTACCTCAATCATCATCTCTGCGTAGTAGATGGAGTATAGCCTTAGCTTCATCCCAGTAGCCTGAAGATCTTGCTTGTATAATTTTTAACTGAGCTGCTAGATTGTTACACCCAAGGTCATACCATTAATAATGCAGAGATAATAGGAATGTTTTGCTATTCCCTAACCCTTCCAATTCTAGCTAGAATGTGCACTTTCATCCACAGGGTTTTAAACTACCTCCTGCATAATCATGCTTCCATAACTGCAAAAACGAGGTTACCATCACCAGGCTGGCTAAGCCAAGAGCATACTTTCTGGCTCAAGGTACTGCCCGATGTGTATCTGCCTGTACTAGACTATAGCACTGCAGGAATCAGACTACCTCCATCAGCACTAAGTCATCTGAATCATAGTTAGAACTTTATCCCTCTGTGACACCAAGCCAGTCCCTCTGCATGGCAGATTTATTGCCACTAAAGTAAAGGAAAATTGTACTTATCACCTGGATACCACTAAATGATAGTGTACCTCTTGACTGTCCAAATTTTTGCAGAATTTCCAGAGTTTTGCCAGAGTTTTGCCTCATATTTGGTCTTTATCCATTGGTGTCCCCCAAGGATCTATCTTAGGCCCTCTCTTTTTCTCCCTCTTTACTAATAATCTACACACAGCTACTCCACATGGTTCTATAATACAGTCTGCAGATGATTCAACACTTATCTCTGCTGCCACTTCTCTATCAATTCTTCATTCTCAAACACAGGAATCTTTCACTTCTGTTGAAACATGGTTAGCCAATGCCCATCTAATCCAGAACCCAAACAAAACTAAATTATTAATCTTCTAACCTAACAAGACATCTATCTCATGCCCACCATTTAACATAATAGCCAAAGACAATACTGTGATCTGCCCAACAACCCATACAAAGCTTCTTGGAGTGGAAATCAACAATACCCTAAAATTTGACTTGCATGTCTCCCTAACTATAAAAAAAAGTCCATAAGAAACTTGAAAGTCTATATAGGCATAAAAGGTTCCTGACCAAAATAGCCAAATTACATTAGCACAAACACATCTGCTCCCCACTCTACTATATGCTTCTCCAATTTTAACTAATCTTAGGAAAACTGACTTATCTAAGCTAGAAGCACGTTATAATAAAACTCTTAAGTTTGCATCTGACTGCCCATATAGAACACATCATTGTACAGCTTTGAGGATACTAGAATGACTTGAACTTCCCAACATTATTCTTTACAACCAACTCTCTAACTCACAAAATTGTAACACAACCAACCAGAATCCCTGCACTACTAAATCTCATCCTTCCTTACAGTTCCAGCAGACCACTTCACTCTAACAATAAGAACTTACTCACCATCTCCAAGGCCAACGACACTGCATTAGAATCTTTATTTTCCAGCTATATATCTCATATATGGAACTCCCTTCCGAACTTGATTCCCTCAATTTTGTCCACTAACCACTTTAAGCCATCACTTAAAGCTTATCTAAATAATAAGTTGCTATATTGCTGTACTAACCCCTCCTGAATGCTCTGATACATCACAGTATACCCAACCATATCCAACTTCTTCCCCGGTGTTTAATTTTTTATTCCTACCGGCCTGTCTTAACCTTATATCTTGACATAAGTCATGCTTTACAAATAGTACTAGCTAAGCTCAAAGCCTAGGTTTTATTGTCATGATGTAATAAATTTGTATTTTCTTATGTATACTACATTTTGTTTACTTTATTGATTATTGTAATTTGTGCATTAAAATTTACTGTTACTCATGGAGCTTTTCTCCCTGGGCCTCCGCTGAAAAAGGACCTGTGTCCAGTCAGACTTTCCTGGTAAACAAATGCTCGTAGGTTCATAGGTGTGTACTAGGCTAATGGTCCTGGAGCCTTTACAAGCCTAGCCCATAGAATTACCCTGGCATTGTGCCACCCAACCGTAGTTCCTTGTGCCTCTGTCGATTAGAGCCACTGGAGTGATCCCCAGCATGACTTTTCTATTTCCCATTCGCTCATCAAGATTTCTCTTGAAGAGAGCCAGTGAGGTGCTCTGCTTGACATGTATGGGAAGTCTATTCCATAGCATGGGCAGTCTCTGGGTTATGAACCTGTCCTTCCAGCATGTTCTGTTGATTGTGGCAATGAGGTTGAGGTCTCTGGAGTGTGTGTGGTGTGGAGTGACTGGGATTTCTTTAGATGTAGGGACCTATAGCAAGCATACCCAGTGTTAGTTGCACCTGAAGTATCTCAGATGCGAAATGTTGGGCTACCAGTCTAGAGGTGTGTGCATCCTTTATGAATATGGAAACACCACCACCTTTGGAGCTTCGGTCCAAGTTCTGGGGCCAAAAGGTGTGGAATGAGTTGTAGCCTGGTAGTGCAGGGATGCTTTCTGCTGCCTTGAACCAGGTCTCTGTTACAGCACAAATATCGATGTTCTCCATTTTAAGGAGTACTTCGAAGGAGTGCATTTTGAGATTTAGATTTCTAGCATTGAGCAGCAAGACCCTCAAATTGCATTTGTTTGTAGCTGTTATGGTGGCAATTAACACTGCCTAAAAAAAGGCACTATAGGGGTGGCAAGAGCCTTGGTCAGTATCCGGAAGCCCAGGGGTGACAGATGCAGGCCATCTCTGGCAAAGCATCGTGGTCTGTCAATCATGTCATCCCAGACAGACAGATACTGGATCCCCTTATAATAACACCAGAAACTTAGCCAGTTGTTGAAATCAATCATTTTCTGCTTGTACTGTGATATCATTCTGGGTGATGGTAGCATGCTGCTCAGGGCTAGGGTCATACCCACATGGGCTACATACAGAGCTCCTCCATGTCTCTTTTCATGTAGTCCAGGGAGGTACATCTCAGGTCATTCAGACCCACAAGTACAATGACAGAGTCATTGAGGGACCTGAGTGCGTGCGTTATGTGGCGGATCCTGCCACCTGACAGGCAGCTGACAGTTACTTTCTCCTTATTCAATCTAGTGAGTGGGACATCAGTGTTAAATAAATAAAATAAAATAAATAAATATTTTCGATCTGTTCCACATAAAAATTTGTGTTTTCCTGGCAAATCACTTAGGATTGAAGTCACTAAATAATGCTATCCACTTGAGGTTCAGACTTCAAATCCTTCAGAAAATGCATGTTAACACAAATTCTTTCATTCTAGCAACTTTCTAAATGTACAAATCTGTCCCTATTTTTGGTCATTTGTCCCCCCATTATTTTAGGCTTTATCCAGATTTCTTGCACTAAAAAGTTGATAGTTATTGAATGATAGTCAAAATGTGGCAGCAGTAAAACTGCTAAACTAATGGAAGGTGGCATGGTTTTGTTAAACCATATTCATTGTATATAAAATATAATTGACATCTCCAAATTTATACCACTGTGTGTTAGTTCATTGTTGAGCACTGGAATTGCTGCCCCTCATTCAGCATGCCTGAGCAGCAGACTACAGCTTTTAATGACTTACTGGACCAAAATGCTTTTTGAAGAGGGATGTGGTAAAAACTGCTACTGACTCTTTGGTGAAAAAAGGCAAGCAGCTGCTAATCTTCTTAAAAAAATCTCTCTATATATATATATATATATATATATATATATATATATAAATATATTCACTGATTAACAGAGTGAATGATTGTGAAATGTGGTTGATTGTTCTGTCTATCAAAATTTTAACATTAAAAATGAACAGAACACCAACTGTTTCTGGTAAGGTTAGTGTGGATATGTGAAAGCAATGCCAAATTTTTAGATATTCTGAATATTTTGGCATTGGGGATAGCACTGTTTTTTTGTGAGTGCAGCTGGGTTAGGGTAGGTTTAAGTAAGGACATAGTTGTGGTATGGTGTATGTGTGTGTGTGTGTGTGTGTGTGTGTGTGTGTGTGTGTGTGTGTGTGTGTGTGTGTTGGGAGTCTATATTATATGTTCAAAGTTTGAAAACTTCGAATGTTAAATAATCAAATTTAAATGTTCAAAGTTTCAAACATCGAACATATAAAAAAAAAAAAAAAAAAAACTAACTTACTTGACTAGTGTAGACAGGGGGGCAAGCCCCCCAGCAGCCCCCACATGGGGTAATATTTCCCTTACTGCTCTGTAGTGCGGTCTCGGAGATGGTATATTTAAAGACCGGGGGTGTGGGTGGTGTAGGGGAGCTTGTCCCCATGCCTACAGCCGTTATTTTTTTTTGGGGGGGGGTTTACGTGTTTGAAGTTTTATAACTTCGAACATTTAAATTTGATATTTTAATGTTCGAAGTTATAAAACTTCGAACATATGATATAGACCCGTTTGTTGGTGTGTGTTTGTGGCCATGCCTGTGTGTGTGTTTCCAATCTGTTGAGATTACTGGCAGTGTACAAGAAAGTTTGTTTGAAAGGTAAGGTGTAGATTTAGGGGTAGAGGTATAGTTAGTGGTAATGTTAGCATTAGGGTGAGTAGGTATTAGTAAGGTCGAGCGAGGGCAAATAGCAATCAGCTTTAGTTTAAATGTTTTGACTTTTTCAGTGTGCAGAATTTCAGAATGCTGGAATCAATTACTTCAGTTTCAATGCCTTTGAATTCTGATTATTCAACATATCATCCCAGTAGTGTATGTATATATAGATATATACACCCACCGTCCACACACATACATACATACATACATACATACAGGTTCATATGTTCATAGGTAGATGCTAGGCTATCGGCCAAAGGGCCTACGTAAGACTAGCCAGCAAGGTACCATAGCTTATGCCACCCAAGAAAGTTATTTTCCTATGCCACTGTCCAGCATAGACACAGAAGTGATCCCCGGGGTGTATTTCCTATTTCCCATCTACTCATCAAGATTTTTTTTGAAGAGTGCTGATGAAGAACTTTGCTTGACATAGATGGGTAGCTTGTTCCAGAGTATAGGAAGTCTCTGGGACAGGAATCTATCCCTCCAGCATGTCCTGTTTATTGTGGTGACAAGGTTTATGTCCCTAGAGCATGTAGCTTGGGATTTCTTTAGGTGTAGCATGTCCAACAGCTCTGAGTTTGACATAGCTTTACATGGTAGACAGAGATCACCTCAGAGTAGGCGATATGCTACGGAGTAAAGCTGGAGTTTTTTGAGGCGGTCAGTGTAGGGCATTTGTTTGAGGCCAGTAATCATCTTTGTGAGGTACTTCTGTGGCCTTTCCAGCTGCTGCAGATGTCTTGTGAGGTACATTCCTAAAGGGGTGTTGTGCTCTATAATGGGTCTAATGAGTGACGAGTAGAGGGGAACAATGTCCTCTTTTTTCCTGGATGAGAACCCTTTTATGATGAGGTGTGCCACGTAGAAGGACTTCCTGACTACTGTGGTGATGTGACTATCAAAGGAGACTACTGTCCACCTGGGTCCCAAGGTCTCTTATCACACATTCGGTGTTAAGTAGATTGCTGTCTATGTGGTAGTTCATGGGTACAGAGTTTTTACCAAAGGGGATGACACTGCACTTTTTGGCATTGAGCTTGAGGCCATGGCTCTGACACCAGGCATCTGTCTCAGTGAGGCCCTTCTGTAGGATGTCCACATCATTTGGGGAATTGACTATGGCTCCTAGTTTGCAGTCATCTGCGAATTTCATCAGCCAGAGGCCTTCTGTGTTAGCCTGTGCTTCAGAGAAGTAGATACCAAACAGGAGAGGTCCCAAGACGGAACCCTGTGGCACTCCACTTGTCACTGCCTTGAGGTCAGATTTGGAGTCTGCAACTTTTACAGTGTGGGTTCTGTCAGTGAGCCATTTGGCAACCCATCTTGTGATATAGGGATTTATACATAGTTTAGTGAGTTTAGCTATAATTCCAGAATGGGGGATGGTGTCGAAAGCCTTGGCGAGGTCAAGATAGGCTGTGTGAACCACCTTAACCTCATCCACAGATTTGGTGACTGCCTCAAAGAAGTTGATCAGGTTCAGGAGGCATGATCTACCTTTCACAAACCAGAACTGGGTGGGATCCAGAGTTTGGAGGTTACCAATGTCTTTGTTTATGAGTTCCATGATGATACATTCCATGGCCTTGCAGACCAGGCTCGTCAGGCTAATAGGTCGATAGTTCCCGGGATCAGTGGTGGCTCCCCCTTTGGTGAGTGGTATAACTGTTGCTGTGCGCCATTCAGTGGGCACAAAGGCTGATGCGAGGCTATTATTGAACATGGTGCTTAAGTGGGGAGCCAGTTTGTTCTGAAGTTCATGTAAAATGCAGCCTGGGATGTTGTCTGATCCCATGGATGCTGTTTTTTTGACTTTAGAGAGTGCAGCTTTTACCTGCATAGTTGTGATTACAGGGACTCTGCATTCTTCCTGTATAGATATGGGCCCTTTAGGGGGTGAGAGGGGGGTAAAGTTAGCACTGATCCGATCTGCCAGGATGTTGGCAATATCAGTTGGTTCTGTAATTTTCGTGCCTTTGTGCTGTAACTCAGAGCAGATCTGGGTGTTGCCATCTAGATTCTTGACATAGCTATAGAATGCTTTGTGGTTGTCCTTGGATTTAGTGACGATTTTGTTTTCGTAGCTAGCTTTGGAGGATCTTATAAGGGATCTCAGCTTCTTACTGAGGCTGACCAGGGAGCTCCTCCACTCATGGGATTTTACTCTCTTTTGCAACAGTTTCTTCCTTCTGTTGTACAGTTTGTTTATAGCAGAGTACTACCAGATCGGCTTCCTTTTTTTGGAGGATAGCGCGATCCATGCACTCGTGTAAGTGCTTATAGAATGCAATTGTGTAGGATTCAGCAGTTGTAACTGTATTGTCCATCTGCATGGGTGTCATGAAGTTCACCACTTCTGTCTTGTATGTGTATGTGTGAGTATGTGTTGATTTAAAAAAATGGTAAAGCATTGACACTCAAGTGATAGAGGACTGCATTTCAAAAATCAACATAAAGAAAATATAACACTGGAAAAAAAGATAGTAAAATGAGCCAGTTTCATTTTTGCAGTCCATTCACCAAAACCCATCACACAGTCAGTCATGATTTATCTGGATAGTGGTAATGTTAGAGAAATATTTTTTTTTCAAAAGAAAGGTGCAGGGTTAGGGCTGGGTACAGGGGCAGGAGCTGTTTTTGGGTTCGGGTTAGCAAGCATTACTAATGTGATCCAGGGAATAAACTCTAACCCTAACCATACCAAATGATGTAATTTTAGTACTGCCTTTGGGCCTGAGTCATGGATGAAAAGCAACCATTGGATCTTTTCAACAGTTAGATAATAAATCAATTAAATAAAAAGCATTTGCCTAGATAATAAATCAATTAAATAAAAAGCATTTGCAAATAATAATAAAATACAAACTTTTATTGAATGGACTTAGGCTACATATTTTTTCATTTTTTCACTGAAATGAAATGAGGCAAGAAATATGCATGTACTTGAAAATTACCAAACTTTCCCTATTAATGTAGGATTTGCTTAGAGCATGTATTAAATGCTATTCACAGTGCAAGGCATAAACATATAGCTGCAACATGAAAATATTAATTAGAAGTCTAGTTTTGACATATATCATTCCATATCAGATAATTCTTAGTCTCATTAAATAATATGTGTTCTCTGTTTTGAAAAAAAAAACTTACATAGAGACTAGATTATGCTTGAAGCTGTTTTGCTACCCTTTACAGAGTAATGCACTTTAATTATGCATTTTCTCTAAGTATACTGCATGGATTCTCAGGGTGGATAGATGTTTATTTTAAAAACAAGCTGATCTGCATAGATTCAATTTATTTATTTTTACTTACACTTTTATAACTAGATTAGTCCCAATAGGTCAATGTCTTCTTTTCAGGAGATGCCAGAGGTGATATTCATGCTGTGTTGGGGGTAATTTGGCCAGAACTCTAGGGAACTTCCTCTACAATTTTGATAACTGCCATGGAATCCTTTACTTCTGCCTAAGATACCACCAACTCAAGCAGATGGCGCCTTGCATTAATATTAAGGCTGTCTGGAGTGGGCAGAATAAAGAGAAGGTGAGATGAAGGAACAGAAGGAGGAGAGACAGAATTAGTAAGGTGATGAGACTTTAAGGAATGATGAATGGGTGTTGTTGTTTGTGAGTATTAGAGAATAGTTAATGAGGCTAGAGGAGTAACAAGTCAAAATGAAGACTGGAAAAAAACTGGGCAGTGTGATGTGCTAAGGGGGAAACAAGAGATGCAGATAATGATGTGGAAAGTGAACAAACAGAAAAGGAGTAATGAGGTAAGTATGGTTAAGAGTGGAAACAGAAGAAAGGATTTTAAGGGGTACAGAGATTAGGAGAGTCCTTCACAGTTGTTATACTCCATTATACATGAAGAATTTAAGAATTCTACACGTGGAAGTCTTTCAAACTGTGTGAGGTCCCAGAGTTGGAGGTGGGAGAGGAGTAAAGGATGAATAGAGCAATAGGAACAGGAGAAGTCATAGCTCTGATACAGTATACAAGGAAAGGGAGAGCATGGGGTACACACAGGTGAACCGTTGACGTCTATAAGGTGGTAGGCTGAGAGGTAAATAGAATTTTGACAAAAGATTTCAGTGAGGCAATGCAAATGGGGGCAATGTAAAATTCTATGTAAGAGGCAGAATTACTAGCTATGTACAAGTGGAAGGGAGATAGAAAGACCTGTCAAATTTCCGAACAAATTTGCTTTGCACTGCAGATACAAAAATCCTTGCATGGTAATGGTGGTGAGATTAAACTCATTGTTCCCAAAAATTTGTGGGAAAGGGTCGGGCAGGCTTCATTAAGAATAGAGCTTCCAATGACTATTGGTTGATACTGCTAAATTTTATCGAGTGGACTGAGGGATAAAGGAAGAGGATGGAACTGGTGGTCTTGATAGATATGCACCTACCATAAGCTCAGATTTATATTACAAATAATGGAGCAAATCATGGAGGAAGCTTATGTTTTGTGGGGGGGTGAAAGTTTTGTACAGGAAGCCATTGACAAGGATTGTTGTCATGAGGGGATAGTTGTAAAAGGTGGGAGCCAGAGATGGTATCATTACAGAAAGAAATGAAACAAGGGTGCCTTATTTCCCTGTTCTTTACTTGCTCAAATAATGAGAGACAATGTCCCAGAATCAAAGGCCCAGAATTTGTTGCAGTAAGCTAAAAGGGCTTCCTGAGTGGATGGGGATGTTAACTACAAACAGCAGCATAAATATTTTTGCAGATGACTGTATATTCATTTTACAGGTGGTGGATAAGTTAATGTTGGAGGTATTCTGAATCTTTGAAAGAGATTTAGGGATATGATTGTGATGTGTTAGCACTAAAATAAGATGCTGGTAGTAATAGTGGGTGGTGAATGTGGGAAGAACTTGATGTTAAGCTTTTTAGTACTGAACAGGGGAGGTTATCATTTTTGTTTGAGGAGTTAAGCATTGGGGGAAAAGATAAAGCAGGGTAATCATAGGAAATGAAAGAAAGGAGAAAGTCAAGAAGATGCTAAATGGCTGGTCAGAGACAGTGAAAATGTTCATGGGAAGGATAATCATTGTAAGGGTTATTGGTTTTCAAGGCAATGAGAAGTATGTAGGTAAATAATTGCATTATGAAATTGTTGAAGGGAGCAAATGCTTGAAAAGGGAGACCATCTTTAGGTATGTATGTGGGTTATGAATTGTGGAGGAGATACAGTAGAAATGGGAGATGGTGAAGGGTAATCACAGTGGGAAGAGTTTAATAGAATTCCAAGTGATAATTCCAAGAATCAATAATTGCAAGTTCCCATGTAGACTTATAAGCACATCATTGTTCAGAAGACTACTGCCAAAGCAGTAGTCAAGTGTTCACCCCTTGCCACATTGTTGCATACTCTTTCCTTGTCCTCAGTGGGGTCCAAATTTGTAGCAGACTGGGCTGCTACTCTCCACCCCAGGGATGGATGAGCTGTATGCAATGGGGAATTAAGAGTACCTTAGGCCCTGGGTGGTTTCAAGCCAGGGGACCCCCTCTCTCCCCCCACATAATACACATGTTAATTTGGATTTATCATCATGATTTAAGACAATTCTAACTGCAGTCATTATACTGTATTAATGCCCACACCCAACACTTTCAAGCACTTAGCTATGTATGCCTCAAATGTCCAACTGAGATGCAAAATGGCCAGAGTAAATGCATTCCAACCAATGCACACTAGTTCTACAAAGTCATACTGATGACTGTTTAACTTGATTATAACAGCAGCTTAAGGCAGTCACTTTAACAGACAGCTCAGCAATCATAGTCCCATTGTTGAATGTGATCACCTCAGATATCTAATTCTACTAAAAATGATAATTATAGACACAAGCATGTATTTCAGGTTTGTTTCACACAAGCCCATAGCCCAGATATTCCAATTTGTTCACATAAATGCACACTAGTCCTGCAAAGCTAGACAGTTTAATCTAATCAAACAACAAGAAGGTAAGTTACATTCAACTGCAGACACTTGCCATACTCATCCAACATTTATAGCCACTTTGCCATGTACAATTCAAATGACTGTAATAAGAAAGTACCTCTAAACATATTTAAACAAGAATCGGGACACAACCAAAAAGTAATGTGGGATGAAGGCCCACAATCAATGACATATTTTAAATACCAGTGTTATATACTTAAAGTTACTAGAATAAATATTTTAGCTTTAGTATGCATTTTCTAAAGAACAAAAAATCAGAAACAAATGTTTACCATAATTTAGTGACAGCAATCTTTAACTATTTGCTAGAAGAACCATATTTTTATGAGGAACTGATCAAAATGAGGCAAAGTGAGGGACATTCTGTTAAATCGTGAACAATTTCAAATTAGTTTCATACAAACAGTGTCCAGAGAATAAATATTCAAGATTATTTTTGCAAATGTACACTACTCCTGTAAAGCCATAATGTAAGCTGGACAAAACAAAAGCATAAGTTTAAGCCCAAAAATATTAAGCAAAGATAAGAACATTCTGCAAAATCAAGAAGTTTCAAATTTGTTTCACACAAAGACTGGCCAATGAGTAAATATTCAAATTTATTTCACACAAATGCCCACCAACTCTTAATGCTATACCTTAAAATAAGCAAATGAAAAGGGAAAGCTGTTTTCATCCACAGGACAACTAGCCCCCTCAATCAGGTTGCCTGCCAGCATATTAAAAAAAAGAAACAATAAATATTTCATTTTAATGATACATTTTAAACTGAGAAAATGAAGAGGTCAAGCTACCTTTATTCATAGGACATTTACCCACTCCACTCGGTCTAGTTGCCTACCAGTGTATTAAAAAAAGAAAGAATAAATATTCTAATTTATTTCCCACAAATAAATACTAGCCCAGAATGCCAGACTTTCTACTGAGAAAATGAAGATGGCAGGTTGCATTTATCTACAGTACATCTAGCTAACCTCACCAAAACAATAAATATTCTGTTTATTTCACACAAATATGCATGAGCCCAGCCCTAAAGAGGGCAAGTTACTTTTATCCACAACAAAAAACAGCAACCACCTCCCTCAAAACAGAGAATAAATATTCCAGTTTATTTGATACAAATGCATGCTAGCCCAGCCTTTAATGTCAAGCTTTAAACCGTGCAAATGAATAGGGTAAGATGCTTCCATCCACAGAATGTACGTCCCCGAAAAAAGCCTAAATGTTTCATTTTCTGCAAAAATGCACACAAACCCTTTATATCAGGCATAAAACTGAGTAAATATAGAAGGCAAGTTACTTCTATCCACAACACAGCTACCCGCCAGGTGGTTGCATCAGCCAGCATAATAAAAAACAGAGAGTAGATATTCCAATTTATTTCAGAGAATGAAAGCTAACCCTTATGCCAGATCTTAAATTGTGTAATTGAAAGATAAGTTGCTTTTATCCACAACACAGCTAGTCACCCTAGCAAAACACATAACACATTTTGTAATTTATTTAGCACAAATGCATACTAGCTTAGCCTTGAATGCTAGACTTTAAACTGAGCAAATGAAAAAGCCACGTTACTTTTATTCACAGCACAGCTAGCCCTAAAAAAAGAGAGAGAATAAATATTCCAATTTATTTCACACAAATACACACTATACCCCAATACCAGACTTTAAACTGAGCAAAGAAAGTGTCCACGTTGTTTTTATCCATAGCACAATTAGCCCCCTACAAAAACATCTGGTTGAGTGCTACAATAAAAAAAAAAAAATATATATATATATATATATATATATATATATATATATATATATATATATATATATATATATATACTTAACCCATTCTGATAATACCAACAGCTACAGCTCGCCAGATACACTTTTAATACACATAGATGGGCTGCCTGTTCACAGCCATCATTGTAATTAACAGGACTGCAACAGAAAGCTGAAGAACTGTTTGTTTTTATGTTTCCTAATAGCGTACATATGTTGGTAAATCCTCTCCCTAAACTTACGGTCCGTTTTACCAACATAGTACGCTGGACAACTGTCACAAGTAGCAAGATAAACAACAGACCTAGTTTCACAATTTATCTTGTGACCAATCCAATATTTTTTGCCATTGCTTTAGGAAACATAACAATGAAAATGCTCTAGCTAAGCATATAGATCAAAATATAGGACACAAATTCTATTTTATGGCCATTGACCATATTCCACAGAGCAGTAGAGGAGGACCTACATCAATTAGATTGGAGACCAGGGAGTTGGAGTGGCAAATAAAATTGAACGCTTTCAACTCCCCTGGTCTGAACGACAATTGTAACATTTCCTGTCTCCTCAAATTGAAAAGTTACCTTAGATAGTTCAACTCCTGGGAAATATTGGATAGTACCCAGGGATATAACAAGTGATTTTCTCAATTGTATATATTCAATTTGTGGAGTGGATTGGGTGTAAAATGGCATGGTCGAAACCCATTAAGGTACCTTATATTGCCATTGTTGTATATTATAGGTTTTAGACAGATACACCAATGCTTAATATTGAGTGAGGGTGTCTCAGTGACACGTATTAAGGACATCCTTGTCGCCGCTAAATGTATCTAGGTTTATTAATTGTATTTATGATTAAAAATATATTTTTTGATGAGGTAATAGTTTAAGAGTGGGGTCGACTGATGTAACAGTCCCCTACTCTAAGATCATATTACATATTGTACAAGGAACAAGGTTACGGACACGGCAGGAGATTTTAGCCCTGTGTACGAGGTGTCTTTTAAAGAAGGGAGTTCGTTGGATTGACACGGACAGTTCCCTTCTAATATATTCTTTTAAAACTTTTTTAAAAACTTTTTTAAGAAATTTTAAAGTTTCTTACATTTACAGTTTAAGACATAAAATTTTTTAAAGGTTGTATGTGCTCATAAAAAAATCCTAAAGTAAGGAAATGACGTGTATGTTACACAGAGCATGATCGTCTTTTGTGTGTATAAAGAGCGCCAATATTCAAAAAGTTGTAACGTTTCTCTGAAGAAGCTACTCTATTTTGACTGGCGAAAACGCTTTGTTATATTGTGGAAAATAAAATCATCTTGCGTTAAGAATATCAGCATACTAGTTGGCGTGATCTGTGAATTGTGGAGTATATACAGGTAAGTATTTATGGTGCCTATCACTTACCATTAAGAAAAGGAGAAGAAGAAGGACTTAGTGTTTAATAGGTGAACAATCACTTATATTCAGCACATAAGCTAAAAACATGCATTGGATTACTTGCTGAATGTAAGGATATTTTTCTAATTTGTATTTTCTTGTCTGGCCATGTGCCCCCTAGAATTATGGGCCTTGGGTAACTATCTGAATCACCCTTATTATAATCACCACTGGCCGTATGTCTTTCACACCTATCTCCAGGCTCCTCCAGCATCTAAAATGCTACTCGAGCTTAGGCCATTTGGGTTACAGTCAAAGCTCAAACTCTGTATGCCATGGATCTAAGCTACACATTGTTTCCTTCTACTTCTTCCAATAGATGCATTGTTACATTTTAAATGTAAGAAGTCATGTTGTAGACAATGTTTTCCATACTTGATACCATATGTGTTTGAGTGTGCTTCTTTACAACTATGACTTACTTAAAAATAAGTGAAATAAATTAGAAAGCAGAGAGATGTGTACAAGGTAATGAGCATTCACAAATATGGCAGTAAGTCCGGAATTTGCATGCTATTATTTTGAGAGACAGTTTAGTTATATAAACCACAGATACAGAGAGACGTTGCAGTTAGCTTAGTAATAAGATAAGAAGAACTTTACAGAATAATTAAAATATGTCTTTAGAAATAATCTATAGTAAAATGTGCCTAATGGTGAGGTGGCCTGGATTAGGTTATTCTTGGAGGTTAAGCATTATTTTACATTAATAATGACGTTACATCTGGAAAATGCAATTGAAGGTCCCCAAGGATCAGTCAGCTTTTTATTCATACATGAGTGTGCTTTAGGCCCAATTGCCAGCATTGAGAAAGGTCCTGATGCCAGTTTAAGGGGAGAAAACAGGTGTTTATAGTTAATGATGAGGAAAGGCAATACATTTTGTCACTGTCCTTGAAAGTGATTGTCCTTGCTCTCTGGCAGGGTGGTGACCCATGCAAAGTAATATGAATACAATTGCTTCACAAAATAGTTTAGTTTTGTAAAGGACTGGGAAGCAGTTTGTTTCCAAAAGAGTTTTAGTGGTGCTCCCTTCAAAGAGATCTAGTGATAAATCTGAAGGGCTGATTCTGCAGAGACTGTAGTGGTTGGGTGCTCACACATTAATTTGTTGCAGTTAAAAGAACCAGAATGAGAAGATATATTTTGAAAATGATAGGCACATGTCACATTAGACCCTCAAATATTTAAACTCTGTTTTGGTTTGAAATAAGCCACCACAGTTGACTGAAATGCACTAGTGTGGATATGAAGATGCTATCTGCTATAGGTACTCAATACCAATAAGATTTACTTGTAGAACAAACTAGTAATGTATGAGAAGCCATGTGAAAGAAAAGCAATGATGCCCTTGTCATAGTTGATCACATGATCTGCATAGAGCAGTGAATATGTGAGTGTCATGTGAAAAGGAATTCTATGATGTAACCATTCCTGAACCAACATACTGCATTGTCATTCAGGCAATGGAGGGTGAGTTTGTCCAGAAGTATACGGCAATATATGCAGAACAAAGCCTTACAGAGGAAAGTATGAACACAACCCTGTGACCTGTCAGCCCTCTGTTGCAATACAGAAGCTGTTTGTGAGGGACAATCGAGAGGATGTGGTGCTGTTTCCTTTGTGATAACACTGATGCTTTGAGAGCAGGCTGCTTTGGTCAAGATGTGCTTTCAATTGTTCATATGCATGTTTTTTCAGAATTACACATAAGTGGTCTAGACTGGAGACTGGTTAAAAGAATTCCAGCTGGTCTTTCTTACTTTGGCTTTTATTACTAAAGACTCTTTTCAGAAGTCATGGGAACATTCTAAGAAAAGGGAGATACTAATGATGTGCTGGACTGGATTACAGAAAAAAAATTACTGCGTGCATAAATAAACTTTGAATAGAGTTCATCATATCCAGGCAGCCCATAGTTTGGACTTGTTTTTAACCAAGGATTTACTTCTTTTAGTGAAAGTAGCCTGAAGACAAATCCAGTGATGAATCCAAACAAATTTACTTAGAGAAGAAATGGTAGAAATGATTGGTGACATTGGCTTTCATTGTGAAAATAATTGCAAGAGATTCAGACATATGTATTAGTAAAACTACTGTGAAACCATTCAGGTTTATTACTATGATAAGGCTTTCTTCCCACCAAATTGTCAGGACAGATTTTCACTGCATAAAACAACAGATTGCCTATATAAATAAATGAACTTCAACTTTAGCAGTAAGCTTTTTACAGTTCTTTCTCACGATACCGCAATTACTCCATATCACCCTGCTGTCAAATTGTTCAAATTCCTGCCAAGCCTTGTTCGACTCACACAAGATTGCCTGAGTGCAGTGTAAAGCCACAGCAAATAGCAGCAGGAAAATGCTAATTAATTATCATTATCATCATAGCTACGAAGTTACACTGTGATAAGACTATTACATGAACAGCACACTATGATGATGATGTTAGATCTGCAACACAATGAAATGACAGTGCTCCTTGTGCAGACCACTGTAATGACAGTGCACCCTGTGCAGATCACTGTGATAGCAGTGCTACCTGTGAAGTACAGTCTTATGACAGTGTTACCTATGCAGCACACTGCAATGATAGTGCTACCTGTGCAGTATACTATGAAGACAGTGCTACCTTTGCAGCACACTGTGATGATAGTGGTACTTGTGCAGACAACTCTGATGGCAGTGTTACCTGTGCAGCACACTATGATGACATTGATACCTACACAGCACACTGTGATGATAGTTCAACTCATGCAGGAAACTGTGATGATAGGGCTACCTGTGAAGCACACTCATATGACAGTGTTGCTTGTGCAGCATACTGTAATGATAATGCAACCTGTGCAGTATACAGTGATGACAGTGCTACCTGTGCAGCACACTGCTTTGACAGTGTTACCTGCGCAGCACATTGTGATGACAGTGTTACCTGTGCAGCACACTGTGATGATATTGCTACTTGTGCAGCACACTGTGATGAAAGTGCTACTTGTGCAGCATACTATGATCACAGTGTTATATACACACACTGTAATAACAGTGTTACCTGTGCAGCACAGTGTGATGATTGTATTACCTACACAGCACATTGTGATAACAGTGTTACCTGTGCAGCACACTGTAATGACAGTGCTACCTGTGTAGCACACAGTGATGACAGTGCTGTCTGTGCAGTAATCTTGACATCAATCTGTCTCCAGCAGTAAGATGTGCTTTACTGACTGGCTACAATTACCAAGGCCACAGGCAATCACACTAGTACATTCAGTAATATGCTTAATCTTTAAAAGTATTAAACATACTTAATTCTGAAACTATGGGAAATTACTGCTTTACTGTCTCAGTTAAATCTATTTTAACACATTTATATTATGAAATTGTTAACACTGTTTTTTTTTAAGAAACAGAGCATGGGAGAGCATGACATCACTATGTCAGTGGCCAGTACCCAGGCATTTCACTCCTCATTATTCCATGTTCAACATTATTAAGTTAAGAAAGTATTCCAGATCAGCCATGCAGTCAGCAAATATTCAGTCAGAATGTGCCTGGTCTGTTTAAACGGAGAGTAGCTTATTGCTTTTAAAAGTTATTGTAGTACCTGGCATTTTGCTTTCTTTTAGCTGAGAAAATTATAGTAAATTTGTAGTAACTACTAACAAATGGTCGGTTATTCAATACTTGGTACTTTATATGTTTTTGGGTACTAGTAAGGAAGTAGTCTAAAACACAGTCCCCGGGATTCATGAAGCTCGGCGCAAGGACGGCGGTAGGCTTGCGCCGACAGTGCGGCGTGAAGATGGCTCAGTAGTGCCAAATGCATATTAATGAAGGTGCGCTGCCATCACAGCCAAATGCACAGGAAAGGAGCGCGAGTGCATAGGGCGTGTCGAAGTGCCGCACGGAGGCGTGGAAATGCCAGCTGTCAACGTGCAACCTAAAATGCTTGCATATAACAAGTTGCAAGATATTAATCACATCTGTCAGTGTCCGTGGATACTGAAACGTATGCAAAGCATGCAAGAAAGTTCCTGCAAACACAAAATGAAGAAGCAAACAGAAATGCACGGTAGGGAATAATGGGTCCCTATCCCGCGAACAAATGACATGGAAGACCGTGTGGCCGTAGTCCTACGCGGTGTAGATAGCTATACCAAGTGGAAGTAAAATGCATAATATGTTAGCGAGCCACCAGTAGGTACGTCCAGCCCAATGGTGAGGGTCACCAGCTGACCCATAATGTGAGGGAGGGTACACAGCTGGGCGGATGTGTCCATAACAAAATACACGATAAATGTACATATCTAGCGACCATATGTCCGAATCATATCCCACAAGGCATGTAATAGTCACATACAAAAGGTATGTCCACATTTCACATACCAAATGTGATAGGAAATAGAATAAGCATGTAAATGAAACAGAAGGAGCATATAAACAGCTACAACAATAAGGAAACATGTAGGCTGAAAGGAACAGTATTATCCATACCGTCGAATGTGGGGATGTGTTGTCCAGTACAGTCGGATATGTGTACAGAATATATCCCATCCTGGACATAGGAAAAGGTGGCATCTTACCAATGAGTAGAACAGTCTGCCAAAATCCAGAAATCAGCAGTACAAGCTGAACCTGTCAGGATATGTCACAGTTTAACAGGTAGTACCCAGGTATACCAACCATGTAATGAAAGTTAAGTATGGGCATTTACTTATGTGCGTGAGGTATAGCATGTGGAAAGCAAACATGGCAGGGTAGTCCACACAACCATACAGGTACCCAACACATGTAGGGTATTCAATGTGTTACTCTGGCCATGTCATGGGCCAACAACCAAAGCAGTGATGTATGGGGTGTGAGGAATCCATGTGTGTGGGGGGATGGGTAATGGTACAATCCTCCAAGGCGAAACTGTGTCGTATGCAGAATAGGTGAACCAGAAGTGTATGAGGGAGCAGCGGGTGAAGCTAAAAGAAACACAAACACATGTATAAACAGCTGCAATACAACCAGACAGGCCATACTGTAGAACACAATCCCACAAACATATGAATATTGAAATGTGCAATACAAATGTATAGACATGTCACTGGCACATACCCACAGATTGGTCCTGATGGAACTGGCCATAACAAATGCAACACACCTGGATGCATAATGGACTACCCAGCATCCCCTCCACATCACACAACCCACTCCCTTACCTGAACGTCCACCAAATCCAGCCATATTTGGCCTACTGGTTTGGTGCAGCCACAGCTACACATAGTGACCATTACGCATATGTAGTAGGTAGTGTCACCCTAGGCAGTTGCAGGATTGCACACTATGTATCCCTTGCATGTAAAACCCCCAGCACATTTTTGTAAAGCCATAAAAATGTTCGGTATTCATCTTGTTTTGGACCAGTCCAATTTTTTGGGATATCTCTCATGGGATACGTAACCTGTGTAAACATTAGAATGGAATACATGAAGTCCAGTCCTGTAGATATCTGGACACAAGTTAGAATGTGCATTAGAGGTGCACGACACTGTCCAGCCCTAAATGGTCATGCATAATCTACTACCCAGGATCAAACACCTGCCCATGACGCATGTGTCCCGACATGAATAAGCAGGAGAATATATTGCACACATCTACATAGTGGCACATGGTATAAGGGTGATGAAGGCACTGATGTAAACAGGATACCCCTGATCCACTGTGTGAGGGACAATTAATGTGTGTGTAGGTGTGACCTGATCAACAATGGTACAATGCCAAATGTCTTGTGACCGTAGGGAATAACTATGCACCATACTGCATGTAATATTTGCCGAAAGCAGTCACGTCAGGATAAAATAAATGTAATTCGTACAAGAAACAGGCAAACAACAAAAGTGCCAAAGGTATAAGGCTTACAGCTAGGAAACAAATGACTGTTCTAAACCTGCAGTGACCGTGGCTATGTGTTGGGCCAAACAATCTGGTGTCCGCAGTAGGGTTCTCATCTGTCCTGCTTTGCGAGGGATAGTCCATCGTTGGATAGTTGTGTCCTGACAAAAGACATTGCAAATGGCAAATGTCCTGGGATTGTAGGACATAATCATGTCCCATATGTTATGTAATAGTAGCAGAAAATAATTATTGCAGTATCTACAATACCGAAATGTTACAAGAAACAGAATAAGCAAATAAACCGCTACAACAATAGGCTTTAATGTAGGCAAATAAGTAAAGTTCTATCCATTGTACTGACCATGGGTATGTGTCGGCTTGTAAAATTTGGTGTGTTCCAAAAATGTCCCATCTTGGCCATTTGAAAAGGTGCCAACCCTAGTCACCGGAATACAGCACACCCGTACATATGACAATGTCAACGATACCAATGGTCAGAGCATTCGCACAATAACTGGCCAGACCCTTAAAAACTCACAAAGCCAGTGCCCCTTGGGGGAAAGGTGTTGAATCAGAATGACTACTTATAACAATGAAGAGTACTAGACGCATTTAACTGCAGACAATTAGTAGTATTATGAATCTGTCAACATGTTCCAAGTTAATAGTACTAATATGGTAGAAGTGTCCATGATTGTCTCTGAGTTGTCATAGCCTTGTCCCTGTCACTGTAGACATGAGTCCCTGAGTATCAGAGAGGTCCGTACACAGAACTAGACCAACCAACTGTCCCAGCTGTTGACAAGACTATTGCATACCTGTAGTGGTTTCATAACAGATGTCCAGAATAATATTCATTGTATGTATAAATTAATGAAATAGTCAAATTGGAAGGGAAACCACCCACCCAACCTGCATTATGTAGTGGAACCACTCCCCACCCTAAATTATGTAGTGCCGATCCAATAATGTGGTCAGAGGTGCGCAAACACCTGCGTCTGGAAACACAGGTAGAATGTTAAACTCTGGACTATCTCTGTCCATGTGCTACATCTGATCTTTGAAAAGTGCCAGGGCAGTGCTAGTCAACAGTTGGCTGAGCCTAAACCCGGACCAGCACATGAAAACCCTGACAATCAAACAAATGTATGTGCGAGGACTATAAGCATAGGGGTTATGAATATCCTTGGAGTGAGTAGACTCGCAGCATGGGTCCAGAGCAGTAGGAAACAGGGAATGTCCTAATTGTTGTACTGTGGTTTTCCCAGCAAGAGAATGGATGCCTGCTGTGTAAGGAAAGCGGTGAGGCGTATGTCAGAGTAGCTATGAACCATGGGTATACATATAATTGAGCCAGAACATCAATAGTGTAGTGGTTACAGCATCTGCCCAACGTAAAGGCATTCCCGGTGCAAGTACGACTATAGCACATATTAATTGTGCAATGAATGCCTCTGTGCTGTAAAGCCAACAGTTATACATGTAAAGGTGACCGCGTTCGCATGGGTCCGTTAACCGGATTCCATCAAAGTGGTACTGTCATAAGGAATAAGGCACATGTAATCCTAAAGACGTGCCTGTAAACATATGTAACTCAGAATAAGTAGATGCAAGTGGGCCTGCGGGTGTATGCAGCTATTAGCATAGCAAATGTATGTTGTCTTCTACAGCTGTAACTTTCATATATATATATATATATATATATATATATATATATATATATATATAGTTAGATAGATGTGTGTATAAAGAAATATCCACAGACATAACCGAAATATGCAATTATATAGCTACATATCTATCTATACATACACATATATATATATATATATATATATATATATATATATATATATACACATCTATATATATAGATATATATATATATATATATATATATATATATATATATATATATATATATATATATATATATATATATATGTATGTATATATAGATATGTTAGGAATGCTGAAAGACGAAAGCAAACCTAAGGGTTGTGAAGGGAATCCAGAGCAGGTTAGGAATTATGAAGTGCTCGCAGCGTATGTCACATAAAGCTGCACAAGTGTGTAGAGCACTGCTCTCACACCAGAGTGCAGGGCTATACCAGTGGCCATAACATCGTTGAAGTGCAATGTCAACATTGTAAACAGATGGAATGTAGGACATGTTGTGACCACCTACACTTGTAACCCGCAAATTGTTCGTAATCCATAACACTAGGAAAGGCACGTATGTGCAAATATGAATGGATGGTGAGCCTGTGAAAAATTTAAACCCAAACGGGGGGGGGGCGGGTAACAAAAAAATTTGGGGTGGTAGGGGGCCTTTTTTTTGGGGGGGGGCCCTTCCAATGGGAAAAAAAAGGGGGCCCAATGGGTTGGGAAAAAGGTGTTTGTCATTTTTGGCCCTGTTTGAAAAAAATTTTTTCAGGTTGGTATTTTAAAAAAAGGTCTGTTTTTTTTAAAAAAAAAAGGGGGGTGTTAACTACAAACAGCAGCATAAATATTTTTGCAGATGACTGTATATTCATTTTACAGGTGGTGGATAAGTTAATGTTGGAGGTGTTCTGGATCTTTGAAAGAGATTTAGGAATATGATTGTGATGTGTTAGCACTAAAATAAGATGGTGATAGTAATAGTGGGTGGTGAATGTGGGAAGAACTTGATGTTAAGCTTTTTAGTACTGAACAGGGGAGGTTATCATTTTTGTTTGAGGAGTTATGCATTGGGGGGAAAGATAAAGCAGGGTAATCATAGGAAATGAAAGAAAGGAGAAAGTCAAGACGATGCTAAATGGTTGGTCAGAGACAGTGAAAATGTTCATGGGAAGGATAATCATTGTAAGGGTTATTGGTTTTCAAGGCAATGAGAAGTATGTAGGTAAAGAATTGCATTATGAAATTGTTGAAGGGAGCAAATGCTTGAAAAGGGAGACCATCTTTAGGTATGTATGTGGGTTATGAATTGTGGAGGAGATGCAGTAGAAATGGGAGATGGTGAAGGGTAATCACAGTGGGAAGAGTTTAATAGAATTCCAAGTGATAATTCCAAGAATTCGTAATTGCAAGTTCCCATGTAGACTTATAAGCACATCATTGTTCAGAAGACCACTGCCAAAGCAGTAGTCAAGTGTTCACCCCTTGCCACATTGTTGCATACTCTTCCCTTGTCCTCAGTGGGGTCCAAATTTGTAGCAGACTGGGCTGCTACTCTCCACCCCTGGGATGGATGAGCTATATGCAATGGGGAATTAAGAGTACCTTAGGCCCTGGGTGGTTTCAAGCCAGGGGACCTTCTCTGTCCCCACATAATACACAAGTTAATTTGGATTTATCATCATGATTTAAGACAATTCTAACTGCAGTCATTATACTGTATTAATGCCCATACCCAACGCTTTCAAGTACTTAGCTATGCATGCCTCAAATGTCCAACTGAGATGCAAAATGGCCACAGTAAATGCATTCCAACCTAATTTACAGCAATGCACACTAGTTCTATAAAGTCATACTGATGACTGTTTAACTTGATTATAATAGCAGCTTAAGGCAGTCACTTTAACAGACAGCTCAGCAATCATAGTCCCATTATTGAATGTGAGCACCTTAGATGTCTAATTCTACTAAAAATGATAATTATAGACACAAGTATGTATTTCAGGTTTGTTTCACACAAGCCCATAACCCAGATATTCCAATTTGTTCACATAAATGCACACTAGTCCTGCAAAGCTAGACAGTTTAATCTAATCAAACAACAAGAAGGTAAGTTACATTCAACTGCAGACACTTGCCATACTCATCCAACATTTATAGCCACTTTGCCATGTACAATTCAAATGACTGTAATAAGAAAGTACCTCTAAACATATTTTATTTCTGCAAATGTACACTACTCCTGTAAAGCCAGAATGTAAGCTGGACAAAACAAAAACAAAAGTTTCAGCCCAAAAATATTAAACAAAGATAAGAACATTCTGCAAAATCAAGATGTTTCAAATTTGTTTCACATAAAGACTGGCCAATGAGTAAATATTCAAGAAACAGGCAAACAACAAAAGTGCCAAAGGTATAAGGCTTACAGTTAGGAAACAAATGACTGTTCTAAACCTGCAGTGACCGTGGCTATGTGTTGGGCCAAACAATCTGGTGTCCGCAGTAGGGTTCTCATCTGTCCTGCTTTGCGAGGGATAATCCATTGTTGGACAGTTGTGTCCTGACAAAATACATTGCAAATGGCAAATGTCCTGGGATTATAGGGCATAATCATATGTAATAATAGCAGAAAATAATTATTGCAGTATCTACAATACCGAAATGTTACAAGAAACAGAATAAGCAAATAAACCGCTACAACAATAGGTTTTAATGTAGGCAAATAAATAAAGTTCTATCCGTTGTACTGACTGTGGGTATGTGTCAGCTTGTAAAACCTGGTGAGTTCCGAAAATGTCCCATCTTGGCCATTTGAAAAGGTGCCAACCCTAGTCATTGGAATACAGCACACCCGTACATATGACAATGTCAACGATACCAATGGTCAGAGCATTCGCACAATAACTGGCCAGACCCTTAAAACCTCACAAAGCCAGTGCTCTTTGGGGGAAAGGTGTTGAATGAGCATGACTACTTATAACAATGAAGAGTACTAGATGCATTTAACTGCAGACAATAAGTAGTATTACAAATCTGTCAACATGTTCCAAGTTAATAGTACTAATATGGTAGAAGTGTCCATGATTGTCCCTGAGTCGTCATAGCCTTGTCTCTGTCACTGTAGACATGAGTCCCCGAGTATCAGAGAGGTCCGTACACAGAAGTAGACCAACCAACTGTCACAGCTGTTGACAAGACTATTGCATACCTGTAGTGATTTCATAACAGATGTCCAGAATAATATTCATTGTATGTATAAATGAATAAAATAGTCAAATGGGAAGGGAAACCACCCCCCCAACCTGCATTATGTAGTGGAACCACTCCCCACCCTAAATAATAATGTGGTAAGAGGTGCCCAAACACCTGCGTCTGTAAACACAGGTAGAATGTTAAACTCTGAACTAACTCTGTCCACGTGCTACATCTGATCTTTGAACAGCGCTAGGGCAGTGCTAGTTACCAGTCGGCTGAGCCTAAACCCGGACCAGCACATGAAAACCCTGACAACCAAACACACGTATGTGCAAGGACTATAAGTATAAGGGTTATGAATTTCCTTGAAGTGAGTAGACTCACAGCATGGGTCAAGAGCAGTAGGAAACAGGGAATGTCCTAACTGTAGTACTGCGGTTTTCCCAGCAGGAGAATGGATGCCTGCTGTGTAAAGGAAATGGTGAGGCATATGTCAGAGTAGCTATGAACCATGGGTATACATATAAATGAGCCAGAACACCAATAGTGTAGTGGTTACAGCATCCACCCAACGTAAAGGCATTCTCGGTGCAAGTACGACTATAGCACATATTAATTGTGTAATGAATGCCTCTGTGCTGTAAAGCCAACAGTTATACATGTAAAGGTGACCGTGTTCGCATGGGTCCATTAACCGGATTCCATCAAAGTGGTACTGTCATAAGGAATAAGGCACATGTAATCCTAAAGACGTGCCTGTAAACATAAGTAACTCAGAATAAGTAGATGCAAGTGGGTCTGCGTGGTGTACGCAGCTATTAGCATAGCAAATGTATGTTGTCTTCTACAGCTGTAACTTTCATATATAGTTAGATAGATGTGTGCATAGAGAAATATCCAGAGACATAACAGAAATATGCAATTATATAGCTACATATCTATCTATATATACACACACACACATATATATATATATATATATATATATATATATATATATATATATATATATGTTGGGAACGCTGAAAGACGAAAGCAAACCTAAGGGTTGTGAAGGGAATCCAGAGCAAGTTAGGAATTATGAAGTGCTCACAGTGTATGCCACAAAGCTGCACAAGTGTGGGAAGAGCACTGCTCTCCACAGCAGAGGCAGTGCTATACCAGTGGCCATAACATCGTTGAAGTGCTACATCAACATTGTAAACAGACGGAATGTAGGACATGTTGCGACCACCTACACTTATAACCCGCAAATCGTTCGTAATCCATAACACTAGGAAAGGCACGTATGTGCAAATATGAATGGATGGTGAGCCTGTGAATACACGAGGCGGTAGAAAATGTGTGTAGGGCCCCAACGCTCATGAGAGGGCAATGTGTAAAGGTGTGTCCTGGCTGTGATATCAGGTGTATAATGTCTGTTATGCGGGGAAACTCAACACGGGTGTGCAGGAGAAACCATGGATATGCGAGTATGGACACAGGAGTGATAGGGTATGTTGCGCCGGGTGCAATGGAGCGGCCCGTGGAGGTCAGCTAGTATGTAGTTGCGATTCCCAGATAGACCGTCGTTTGCATGGAGACATGCGTGAATGGGCGTATCATTGTCGGACGTTGTGCATCAGGTCTGGCAGCCAGGCACGTAAAATCTATATGCCACCCATGAGCGGAACGGAGTTCTGCTGTGACAACCCGAAACCGGGAAAAGCAGAAAGACACAACTATATGAAGACAACAATTTGTCAATGTACAGTCACAGTAACACAAACACACATCCTATCAACAGTAATAATATTTATGTGTACAGAAACAAACACAGTAGCAGGAATAATAGGCTGCGCATACGAGGAATAGGTCGAATGACACTATCACAATCCAGTTAGCAGCGGCAACCCAGACATGAAAAACCTGCAACATCTGTCCGCTGCATAATGTGCAATATACTGAGCACAAGTTCACCGGAGTGAAGTGTTGGTGTCAGAATGACTAAGGCAATAGTATGCTGTTGAACTAGGGATAAAACCAATACGCATGTGTAAGTGTCCATGTCCGGGAAATGTATAGGTTAATGGATACACAGATGTATATATAGATAAAAACGTATATATACACATAGCTATAATAATTTACATACACATATATATCCATACGGATATATATATATATATATATATATATATATATATATATATATATATATATATATATATATATATATATATATATATATATATATATATATATATATATATATATATATATATATATATATAGATATATATATATATATATATATATATATATATATATATATATATATATATATATATATATATATATATATACACACACAAGGATATAATACTACAGATATATATATATATATATATATATATATATATATATATATATATATATATATATATATATATATACACACAAACAACAGGTAGTGATATATACACATACACACAAAACACACTATATGTCAGTGTAGATACACATTCACATAAATAGGTTACTTCACAGCAATTAGGGGTAACATATTTACAGTCCGGGCATTTGTGACTGGGAGGTCCAATAAAGGAATGTTGTACCCCCCACATCGCCCAGCTAGGCCGGACAGACATACAGACAGGCAATACAGATCAATACACTGCCGCTGTCCAAAACACCGGTAGGAAAGGACCAGTGGGAGAGTTCTGCAAGGTCTACACTTTAAACATGGATAATAGTGTCCCTTGCAGGACCCCAAAAAGTCAGGTATGAAAGAATCTGCCGACACTAATACGAGCAGGATGTAGGTGTACATGGAACAGTAGGTTGTGCAAGTGTAATAATACATGGGTTGACAAAACGTACGACATGTGTCCCGAGATGGGGAGAGTGGGCAATGTGTAGGGGTGTACTCATACCCCAGCTGTGCTCGCAGTAAGTATTTGTCACGACTGCTGTAGAGGGGTGCCAGGTAGGTGGACCATGGGTATGCATTAATGGGCTTAAGTGTGCAGGTGCTGGTTGGCAGAGATGTAGTAGGCCCGCCCAGTGGAAGTCATTAATATTCCTATGTGGGCATAGCATATGCCTACACCTCCAAAACCTGAAGAGCACATCTACCGGATAGTTTGTAAACCATCAGGGAATACATAGAGACCAAATCAGTGCCGTGTACCTGATTAGCATGGACGTCCATAGTTATGTATCAGAATGTAACAAAGTCCAACTAAACACTGCCAGAACTACTGATATTAGGTGGACAGGTGGCGGAATACAGGTAATGACTAATGACAACATGTATGAGTCATAAACAGCATGTACCTCGACAAATGTGAATGAATACATATGCCCTGTGACTGTCAATGTGTCAGGTTAATAGAACCAATCATCTAAATGTGTCCCACAGGGTGTTATGCATTGTTCCTGATACAGTGTTCAGTCACACCCATTGGTATGTGAGTTCTGCTACTGATGGAAAGTGCATCATTTGCTGACCACTTCAGGTAGATGATAGCATAATAGAAGAGGTTAAACACCCGTATGCCTGCGAGGGACACACCTGTCTGGGCAGTTGTGCCTTGCAAAATGACAATTATGGCACATGGCATGTGCATACCTCTCAACTGTCTCTGATTTTTACGAATGTCCCTGATTTTGACTCAAATTTTAACTCTGTCCCTCTTACTCCCACCTAAAACTAGTGACTTTTGGAGGAAAGGTGGTGAACTACACTTAATGAATAATGACAATAATTAAGAGTTATAAACTTCTTTTACTTCAGAAAATGTGTATTAATTCATATGCTCTGATTCTGTCAATGTTTCAAGTTAATAGCACTAATATTTTAAAAGTGTCCTTGATTGTCCCTGATTTTTTCCTGACTTGTCCTTGATTCTGTTGAAATTTGTCCCCAATTGGTTGAGAGGTCTGGGCCTGTGAGTTTGGGAATGGAGGTTATATAGTGTGTGTAGTGGTGTCAAACATCAATTTGGTGTATCAGTAACAGCTACATGTAATAGGAAACAGTATTATCAATTATAATGCTACATGAATAACCTTAACGTATGCAAACCTTGGAGGTCATCAGTGTACTACTGGCTGTGGGTCAGACCTCTAAACCAACTGGGGACAAATTTCAACAGAATCACGGACAAGTCAAGAAAACACAAGGACAATCATGGACACATTTAAAATATTAGAGCTATTAACTGGAAACATTGACAGAATCAGAGCATATGAATTAATACACATTTTCTGAAGTAAAAGAAGTTTGTAACTCTTAATTATTGTCATTATTCATTAAGTGTAATTCACCACCTTTCCTCCAAATGTCACTAGTTTTAGGAGGGATTAAGAGGGACAGAGTTAAAGTTTGATTCAAAATCAGGGATGGCCCTGAAAAGCAGGGACATTTGAGAGGTATGCTGTGGGAATGTGTTGCCTTGACACATGTGATAGCTCTACATATAGGGTCTATAGGGCCGCCACAACGGCCAAAGTGGAACCTGCTTTGTAGAACTGTCAGATGTACCAGGGCAGAACATTCTTACAGCCATGCATAGTACAGAAATATACATATCGAAGCAAATCAAAGCATAGTCTAGCAGCAGTATAGTTGCTTATGCTAGTACATATGACATATCGACGTGTCAGGTATACAAGACCTGTAACAAGCAACCAGTACAGACATCTACAACATGGGAAGGTCCCCTAATCAGGACAGTTGCAATGGCTAGGGTATTGTCCATACCACTCAACTGTCCCTGAATGTCAGGTACGTCCTTGAGTTTGACTGAAAGTCTAACTGTGTCCTTCTTAATCCCTCCTAAATGTAGTGGCTGTTGAAGGAAAGATTGTGACTTACACTTGCTGACTAATGACAATAAGTAAGAGTTATAAACAACTGTTATGTCAGAATATGTGTATTATGCCATATGCTCTGATTCTGTCAATGTGTCAAGTTAATAGCACTACTTTTGTAAAAATGTCCCTGTTTTTCATGACCTGTCCCTGATTCTGCAGAAATGTCTCCCCGATTGGTGGAGAGTTCTGGTATTGTCACATGTGATGTGTGATGAGGGACTGTCCCATGCAAAGTGGGAAAGGTATCACTCCTACAGTCTCCCGTCATGCAATCTGAAAGGTGGTCAATGTGCAGTTGGTATGCAGTAGCATGACTCGGCAGATAGCTGCATTAACAAACTCAAGTCACATGTCAGCACTGCAGAGTATCGGTTCCCATGTATCAGGCAGATGGGGGCAGATCGTATGAGGAACACGCATATAATATGATTATGTCACTGGACAGGCCGCCGAGTCCGTACAGTTGAACGGCTGCTGTCACAAAATGGTTACACATACCCGATACTATATTCATGTAGTCCGATGTAATACGCATCACAAGGGATCGCACACACCCAGCGTGAGTGACAAATGTAAGCGGAAATGTCAGAGAGCGAGCGGCTGTAAGCATGTTTGTCAACCAGTATGCCAGTAGTGCCCTGACAAAGAAATGTGGAGTGTAAACGTGTATAAGGTGCTGTGACCATAGGCCAGCAGTGCTTAACACTGTGCAAACCCACTCACAACAGCTCCCACCTGCTGGACTGTGCCTTACCCGGTTTGTATCCAAAGGCATTGGTCTGTCCGCAAACAAAGAACTGCCCTATACACATGATGGTAGAAGTACCCTGTGCACATAGCTCATGTGAATGAACAACAGACCATGGCATATGTACAGACAATAGACCACAAACACCATACAGCGCAGACATCCAACAGTATAGCAATGTATTGGCAGATATGTCCGGACCACTGGTGTGTGCATGCCTGGTGATCCCGTGTTTCAGTGTATGAGCATACCCAGTATGACTGTTGTGCATGTTGTAGACTGACAATACCGTCATGTGTGTGAGCATGCAAAGTATGGTCAACTGTATTGCATGTGTCACATGTCCAGATAGTTAGTATTGTGTTGCTGACCCCTCCATTCTACACAGACAGGTGACATGCTGTGTCTGCTGGGTAGCTAATGGTCATGTGGCATTGACAGTTGCTACATGTCTGTATAGAGTGGGGGGACATGCAACCACAGTCCTACACAGCACCATGGGTGGTGCACATGACTCTCACGTCGTGTGTAGGTGTGACAGGGGCACAGCCAACAGTTGTACACATCTGCCACTACTGTACTGGTCTGCTGGGTACTCCATGTCAGTGTGTGGACCTACCTAAATTGCTGGTTGGAGGGATACCAGGGTACATCAGTTCCCAGCATTAATTACCAGCACAGTGGTGTTGGATGTCCTATTACACATCCTACATCAAACAGCCTGGCCTGCTGTCATCTGTGTGTGTCATACGGGGTTGGGGTCAGTCATTGGGCAAATCCATAGGCCATCATATATCATTTGTCTGTATTGGTCCACATCTGTCCAGCTGCATGGAAAGTGTGTGGGCTGTACGGACACACATTATGGTCAGCCCATAATCTGCAGTGGGTAGGACACCCTGTGTACTACAGGCTACCATTGTGACCCCCGTATGTGCTACAGAGGTCATGGTGCCACTATGGATTTGTACTGTCTGCTGCCTTAACATTTGGCCACCACAGTCACTTGTATGCTCACATACATACCAGAGCAATGGGTAAGTACACATTGTAATACAACTGCCACTTGTTAGGTCAATAGACATACCCTGGTTGTGTTACGGACTTGAGGATAGTGCTGGAGTGCTGCCTATGTCGGATGCACACAGTGCACCTCCCATACATGGCCAAGCACAGGTACTGTCATGTTTGGCATCCATTGTAATGTGTGCGGCTCAGAGAGGGGAAATCTGTGGGTACCTACTGTGTCAGTGCATATGCCGTGTGTTGCCTCTTTGCCAAGGGCAGGTCATACTGTACACGGGCTGTCGCCGACTGTGCCCTACTTAGGTAGTTCCTTCACCAAGTCACACTGTGCCTGTACAGGCCTTGGCAGAGGTGTTGGGCTGTGTGGCCCTGCCTCATGCTGTTCCTGCTGCAACTGTTTCTGCAGGTTAACATTGTGTAGCATAGCAAATAACATAACAACATGTATGCATGTAGCTTGTGAATACTGCAGAGCCCCAACAGATGTGTCTGGATACCAGAACTGTGAACCGAGCATCCCAAACACATGCACATGTATATATCTTGCCTGTGCATCCGCCTCAGTATGGTGTGAGTGTTCAGGTGTGTGTGCATTGCTGATGGGTGTTATAAGCCACTACACCTTTGTTTACCTAGCATCCCCCACTAGGAGACTGTAGGGGATGTCCACATAGGCATTGGTGTGCTACAGCTGTGTCAGACACCATATATCGGACACATCACAACTTCCAGGGCAGACAGCACACACATTCAATCTCATGCCCTGGCCATCGCATAGGGCCTAGCTGTTGGAGGGTATACCCCTGCACTGACTGTAGGCCCTACCCTGCTCCCCGGGTGGTGCTACGTGTGCAGGCTATAGCACCCAGTACCCCAGGGTACTCATCCATGTGGTTGAATAGATTCATATTGCTGGTCCACTAATCACGTATGTGGAGGACCTGTACGTGCTCACTAGCATGTGTTGACATGGCATCTGTGAACTGGTGCAATACTCTGGATGCAGATGCCTGTGAGATACCCATGATATCCCCAATTGTGCTGTGTGAGGTACCTGTGGCTAGTACACCTAGAACAACACATCCCATGGTATCCACTGTGATGTGTTCCCCTCGGCCTGTGTGATGTGTTAGGCACAGGTCAACAAGCTGCTGTAGGATGTCTCTGTCCACCCCATAGTGCTCCAACATCCCCAGCCCATGTAGACCCTGGTAAGTCACCCTCGGTCTATAAAGTCTTATGTCTCCCCAGTAAGTGTTGTTCGGCAGCATACACATCCGCACTGCCCCAGCCCCCTGCACATGTTGGTGTATGTTGCCTGCTGCAGCCCATGTCATTTGGTTGGACTGTGTCATGAAATGTCCCTGCAGGTATACACCGGTGGTGTAGAGTGTGGATGAAACATGTATGTATGCTGCTTGCTCGCGTTAATGTACTGTTTATGTGCGGGCTGGCCATGTCATCTGCTGATTGTGCTGATCAACATCTGTTTGTGCAGTCTGGACACCCTGACTACCCCACCACTGCTGTCATCCCTCCCAACATCACCAGGCAGGTATAGACACACCCCTAGCTTAGGTTTGCTAAGGCAGGAGCAGTCCCAAGGCACAGTTCTGCAATGTACATACAGTATGCCTGACCCCCCTCCCATGCTGTCAACCATATGCGAGACCTGCACCTGGCTGACTACACACATACACTCCAGGGACCGGCAGCACATCCTGGTGATAAATGTGATACACCATAGTCAACCTCATCTGCATAGTATAGTCTTCTAATGAATAGTTATATGACCCATAGCGAACCTCCAACATATTAACCACTGCTCAGTGTCGCTCAGATCCACACACAACTGGCAACAGGTGCCTTACCATCACCATATTTGATGTCCCATTGTCTTCCCAGCAACAAAATAACCGGTGTCTACACGACTACAACCCGTGGCCTTGCACACCACAGATGATGTGCATTAACACACGCCATAGCAGATATTCATAGATCCCAGGTTATCACATACAGATCATCCAGCACAAATAGTCAATAGTGCTGAAGTCCCCAGACATATGTTCACATCTATGTCCACCTCTACATCTACGTATATCACATATATTTGTAGACATATATACATGGACATATATATATGTATATATACATACACACATATACATGTACACATATGTAGATATGGCATTTATGTCACAACAGCGAACCACATGACAGCAATGCATTAGAGAGGAATGGAAAGGAAACTACATGTGCCACCTGCATCATGTAGTGTTGTTAATATCAAGGCACGTGTGTTATGTTGCATCACATGGGTCAGACTGCAGCAAGGGGAAGAGTAGGGCTGCTGACAGTTACTCACCAGACCTATTGGCGACTGTATGTGTTGACAACCCAGTGTCCTGGCAGAATATGTGGGCTGTGGACATTAAATAGGTCAGCAACAAAACAAACTGGACACAACCTGCAGCTAGCCACCCACAGATACCAACACATATGGTATAACTGCCAAACACACACCTGCCATGCCCTGGAATTGAGCATCTACATCCGCTGAAAATGGACATGCATCCAGTCGGACTATCCCGGTCAACAAATGTAAAATAAATAAAAATAAAATAAAACTGGACACATCCTGCAGCTAGCCACCCACAGATACAAACACATACGGTATAACTGCCAAACACACACCTGCCATGCCCTGGAATTGAGCATCTACCTGTCTAGTCTACCACACTACAGCATTATGCAGTAACAAAGCACGCTACCGAGTTCCGGAATCACCGCACTCCCACAGGCACACTTCTAGGTGGATGACATCATCCACAAAGGCAAAGACGCCAGTATGGAATGTATGTGGTGTGAGCTGTCTAAAAGCATTACTCTGTCCCCAGGCAGCTGGAAACACACACACACAGGCACACACCTGGCAGGGCTGGGAGTCAAATATACACCTAACTACCTTATCACACTACAGCAATACGCAGTTACAGAATGCGCTACCGAGATTACTGAACACAGCACTCCCAGAGGCATACTTCTAGGTGGGTGACATCATCCACAAAGGCAAAGACGCTGATAGGGAATGTATGTGGTGTGAGCCATCTAAAAGCATTACTGTGTCCCCAGGCAGCTGGAAACACACACACACACACACACACACACACACACACACACACACACACACACACACACACACAGAGGCACACACCTGGGAGTCGAACATACACCTAACTACCTTATCACACTACAGCATTACACAGTTACAGAATGTGCTACCAAGATTACTGGACACAGCACTCCCAGAGGCATACTTCTAGGTGGATGACATTATCCGCAAAGGCAAGGACACCGATAGGGAATGTATAGAGTGTGAGCAGTCTGAAAGCATATTACTGTCCCAAGGTAGACGTAGACACACACACGGCAGCGGTGTGATCGGGGCAACTAAATATCTACGGAGCACTACAACAACACTACATAGATACGGGACGTGCCACAGACAGTACACCCTTCAAGACAGTCAACCAGTGTGTTCAATGTAGGCATCCATCGTGAAGTTGTAAATGGACATCTGCTGCATGGATGACCACCATCGCTATACAGGATGTCAATGGCCATGCCCATACACAGAGGCACATCACCGACACAAGATGTCACTGGGCATGCCCACACTCTTAGTATCACACGTCCGTTTGGAATGTACTGTGTGTCCATCTACACAATGGTGTACTGGGCATGCTCACACACTTAGCAGTTGCAATGGGCTGTCTTGTGTGCACACAAATTCTAAACACAGAAGGGTGCAGTTTGGGATGTACTGTGTGTCCATCTACACAATGGCATACTGGGCATGCTCACACACTTAGCAGTTGCAAAGGGCCGTCTTGCATGCACATGGATTCTAAACATGGAAGGGCATAATATGGTGTTACTGTCCCCACGTACATGAAGGCCACTCACATGTACTGACCAGTACACACTCAAGAGCCATCACAGATGTCTCAGGTGCAGATCACAGAGGTACACCCCGCAGTTTACAATGTAGCCCTCAGACATCACCATGTCATTGGACCAGCAATACACAGCCATACATTACCACAACACTGTGTGACTCATGACCAGTGGACTGTACATAGGTCTACAGCAACTGTGCAGACTACACATGTACTGACAGGGTTCCATCATGTGTTATGCATTGCAATGATACCACTGTAATAACCAGGTCGGCTCTACACATACCAGGGGCCCTGGGTCTTACACAGCTGTGACAGATGACTGTCGCTGTACACCCAAGAACACACATGTTTGGATATGACATACATGTAATTGCAGTGGATATGTGCATGGACCACACACACAACACATATGTACATAGCATAGCTTTTGCTGTCCTCCGTGCAGACAAGTGGCTACAGCAATCACACATACGCAAATGGAAGGTGGGTCCATGGCTGTTGAATGCTAACAGTACATGAGGTAGCAATGTTGACCGAGGACACATTCCCTCTGTACTAGTTACCCATGACACCCATCATATCATACAACAGTCCATGTGTTATGTATGTCATCACACATGTCCACCAATTGCAATGCATACAAACATGGCTACATGACAGGCATGTAGGACCAACACACATGTACAACTTGTAGTGCGCTTGCAGCTACCATGCATGTGCAGTAGCTGAGGTATGTAACTCATCTGTGCCTAACTACAACATGCAGTTGCAATGCAGTCCCATCATTGACACCTGTATATGGTGACGTACTGACCATACGGTAGGATGTACATCAGGTATGGATGGATGTGTGTACATAAAGTGGTGATCCACCTGTGCAGATGGATGTTTGCTGGGGACGGCTCACAGGTGTGTCACACGCCATCCTACCATTACATGTGCAAACAGTACGCTATGTTACTGTTACTTGACAATGAAGACATAAAACCTACACAGCGGTCAGGTGTTACTGACTGTACATCACTTGACACCTGTAACACTTATATCCTACCATGTGCATATAGCAGCACAATTGCTGGACATAGCGTTGGTACACATAATGCGGCCAATACTGCTGCATGTCTGTCAGACGTATCATCATATAGCAGGTGTATCATTCACAGTACTGCCATGTGTGTTTGCTTGTGTGACCATATATGCCACATATGGTGGAGAATACATCTCAATTGTTACACACCCCTGTACACTGTTGTAGAGATCTGTACGTACTGCTGTGTGGAAAGCATGATGTAGGCAGGGGTGGTGTGTGTATCACACACATCAGCTATCCGTATGTGTATGACATTTGTGGTCTCCACAGTGTGTGTGTGTGTGTGTATGTATGGCTGTCTGGTGCATGGAGTGAGGGTGTATGCTACCATACAGAACACACAGGATCCCTAAACCATCATGGTGATGCAGTCTATTACCCTGTTGATGCCATCGGTCTCAGCCATACTGGCTACCTGTACATGTTCTTACTCTGTGTCGCATCGTGTGGGTGCACAGTACTGTGAGGGTGATGACCACATAGGCAGGGGTCCTCACCTCAACACTATGGGGTGTGCGTTATAGTGTTGTTGACCCCGTGAGTGTGGGCATGTTCCTGTAATGTGACAGGGTATTACTGCTACACAGTGAGGCCTCATGCTATCAAGTGGCCTCTAATGTTATCATCGGCCAAACCTCTGTGTACAACCCCTGCACCATGTCAACATACCTGTGATGTGACCTGGTATGGATGTCACGTCTCTAAACTCTGTAGCCTATTAAACTGCCCACATGCTTCTGGATCAGTATATGTGTGGACATCTGTGGTATGTTAGCCTTTCCAACAGTCAGGTTGAGGCTACGTATAGCATGCTGATATTGCCATATGTGCCTGTGATTACTCCACAGTTACACATGGGAGACTGTAAACACTGCTACCTGTAGGCACATGCAAGTAGACCATAAGGAGGGAACCAGGGCATCATTACCAACATGCTGTTGCTGTTGTTACCGAAACACATACTGTGAACATATAACAATGCCTGCTAAACCTGTACTACATGGTATTTCTGGTGCATGTTAACAGTACACCACTAATGTAATATACACTTCTCTCACTATTCTGTTCACCCTGTGCATCAGACCATTTGAGCATGTCCCTGCACCGATGGTGCGGATGACAGGGATGCAGCACAGGCTTCATCATATGCACAGGGTGATAATGTTTGCCAGGGGCATAGGCTGCATGAATGGATGACATCATGTGTGTGGGTAAGGGCCGGTGATATGATTAGGCATGTCTGTTCAGTATGCATGTGGGTGTTGTGGTGCCCTACAGATGTGTTTGCTGTGTGCGTGTATGTGTGCACACAGTTCTGCCTTTTGTGAGGCATACACAGGGGTATTATTGACAGCTCCAGATTGTACAGACCAGGTTGTACAGCTCACTGTGTCCAGCCACGGCCATGTGACCTATGCCTGCCAGGGGTTGCATGGGCACTACCAGGCTGAGGTACAGATTGGCTACTGTCTGAAGACACATGTCCACTGGAACTGTGTCCCCGCTGGGAATGTCCAGGGTCACGTCCACTTGGCCTGCTGCATCCAGGTGTGGACAGCGCAGCACCTGCTGCACTGCTACTGCGACCGGCACTATGGGAGTGGGCATGTGAGGTGGCACGCTCACATTGACCTGCACTGGGTGGTGTAGCTGGCCTATGTCCACGTGGCCTACGCCTCACTCCTACCAGCTGTTCCAGCACAGACAGCTCACACTCACGGATTGCCATGCCATGGTCAAGGATTCCAACCATGTCACCCAATCGCCTGTCCAGAACATCAGCAATCTGCTGTTGAGCATTTGCCAATGCCTGGATGTTGTCATTTAGGGTATAGATAGCAGCCCTCTGCAGCCTCTGCCCTTCTCTTTTCTGCCATTCAGCATGTGCCTGTCCCGCCATTACAGTCTGGAACATGCATCTCGTGATACCTGCTGCTGCGCTCTGTCCTGCAGGTGCATGTCTGCCAGAGGTCCTCCTACGAGCAGCACCGGCCACATGCCTGTGTGGCACATCTGCAGTCATTACACTGACACCATGGTGTGGAGACACACCTTCTGTAGCCACCACACGTTCCTGTTCCACACTAACAGACACTGACTGTCCTTCCTCTATGGCCACTGGTGATGCGGTATGTGTCGGCAGCAGAACTGTGTGTGGGGAAGAGGGGGACATAGCTGGGATGGCAACCATTGGCACAGATTCTGCCCCTGACAACCCTGCCTGTACCTCATGCATATGTTCATCACTGCTAGTATCTGTGGGGACACTAACATCAGATGGACCACAGGAAGGTAACGCACCTACATCACCTGTGAATGCAAAGAAAGACTCTAAATTACAATAGACACACACACAGACACACACACAGAAACACAGACACACCATGCATGTGATTTGACAGACGGCATGCAGCATGCCTGTGATACAGCAGATGGCATGCAGCTCAGACATTAATAGTGTTAGTTAGCATACCTCCCTGGGGTGTACACTACAGCAAGCAGGTGTCATATCAGTAGCCATGCAGTTCACATAATCATGGTAGTATGCATGCATCCCCGTGATACACCATGTGGACCAGAACAGGATAACAGTACACATGGCTGACGTGACCTTGACATGTAATCTGCTGACGTGTGCATTAACATGCATACATGTCTGACACAATGATGTCCTGACACATGTACAGCGTCATAATGGGCATCACATTGCGGTGTTGTCTGTATGCCCTACAGATAGAATGCATGTTTAGCAAATATGCATGAGCATGGAAGGGTAGTGTGAGCTGTCTACATTGCTATACAGTGTGAAGTACAGACACTGTGCCATTGCATGGCATCATGAGGCATCTATATTGCTATACAGTGCATAATATGTACACATTGCATAGCCATAACTGCATGCATACCCATGACATAACTGTGGATTGTGACCCACAATGCTGAGGTGTATGCACACCAAACCATGCTGTGTCATGTTACAGGTCACTGGAGGACCTACAGATGACACCCCTGCACAACTACTACAGAGTCTTAGCTGCCTGGCAACCATGCCACACATAGCAGACTTGTCAATTCACCATGTCTCACATGACATTGATGTACCACACAGACGAGGTGCACAGCTAATGGTGATGTCCTACAGCAGCAAGGGAAATGTACAGTATCTGTGGCCTGATGTGGTGTCAATGTCTGTGGAAGCTGTAGAGGTGACTACTGTCATGCTATGACACAGTCGTGATGTTCAACACATCTTATATGGTAGACTTCAGTGACACCTCCACTAGCTGTGCACAGGCTTTTAGGATGTCCAGTGTACCACATCAACTGTATAATCAGTCAACTAAGGCTATAATTGGACCATGTGTGGACAATGTGCAACAGGGTGTATGCACATCACATCTACTGTGTGGCTACATGTCTCAGGCCATCCCCTATGGCCATGTGTGCACATGTGTTGACCAAATATATGTGATGGCTGTCAATCGCACATGTCTGTGTTGACCCATATGACATACACCCATAGGTGTCAGATATGTCACCATCCACAGGGCTATGCAGACAACACGTTGTATGTTTGGTATGTGGGGTATGGGTTATGGGATAGTGTGACAATATTACAGCCAAAACACTACATGTCTGGGACATGTCAGATGGCACATCACACTGTGTGCACCCATTGCAGGGGCATATAACACAATGGTGACTCCTGTGGGCTGCCCATATCAATGCTCACTGTGTGGTACTGTTTGCGTAACACACATGTTGTTCCAATGTATAGTACATATGCCTACATTGTACAACACCTCCACCGTTGTATGCACAGCTGTCCACACATGTAGCAATGACAAATACTGTGGTGTCATGTCGGTGTATCATTTTGTTTGTATATATTGCACATGGGTGGCCAGTGTGAATGATGGGTGATGTGACCTGTATATCATGACTGGACAGAACATCAAGTGTACAGGTGTTAACTGGCTACATGGCAAATAGATCTATGCTTTAACATGCCTGATACTGATGACAGTCTCACTTGCAATGGACTGATGTCTGTGCGGCATGCCAGAGGTACCTGTATAGGGGTGACACAGCAGTTTGAACATTATCCATGATTGTATGACAGCCAAAGGGTGCACTGTGCATGTTAACACATTCACCTGTACAATAGAATATAGTATACACATGTGTGCATACACAGGGTAGCATACTGTAGTATGCAGCATGTGTAAACATACCTTGCATATGATGTTACATTACATAATGTACAGTGACAGATGCAACTAAATCGGATATAATAGCTATATGTGCAGTAGTGACTTACCAGACAACTCCAGGCTCATTGGTTGGGAGACACCCACCTCCACGATGGAGGCTAGTGTTTGTGGATGCTGTTCTGAGGGTGTTCCCAGACTGGCCAGTAGCTCCTTGGTGTGTGTGAGTGGGGGCTGTGTTGGAGGCCCACCACCTGTTCCACCTTGTTCCCTGGCGATTGCAATGTCACGCTGTTTTGCATGTTGTATCAAGTCCATGCAGTGTCTGTGCACCTGCTGGTAGGTGCGGTTATGGCCACCCACATCATTCACCCTCCTGTGAAGATCCTGCCACAGGTCGTCACGCTGCTGGGCATGCTGTGGCACATGGCTGAATAACACCTCATAGTTCTCATGGAGGTACAGGATGAGGACATCATCATCCTGGTGGCTGTACGCTGGCAGGCATGTACGAGGCATTATCTGTAAGACATAATGATGGTGACAGGTCACAGTATCAGAGATGTACAGAGATACTGCTGCACATAAATTTCTAGTAAATCTAGTACATCTGCGCAGTTATCTTTACAAATCATCATGATACTGACATGACTGACATGTTTGTGTCACACACATGTAACACCCATTATGCATTGGATATCATCACCATATATGTGTGTCACCTCATTACATTGTTCATACTCCATGTGAATGCTGTCTTGATGTGGGCATGTCTGTTTGCCTGCACTGGTGTTCTTACCTATCAGCACATGCCTGGATGTGTCCACGGTAATGCTGTTGACCTTGATGCTGTGTATATGTCACATATCAACACATACACTGCCTTAATGGACTTGAGCAGTGACAATGCACACATATGCATGGAAACCTTTACATGCATGTGTTTTGCCATATACAGCTACACGGCACTGTACAGCTGTTCAACATCCTGCCATGGATCGCCCGTGTTGCACATGTGATAGACATGAGACAATGGCCAGTTGGACGTCATTCGCAGGGATGGTTATCAACTGTAGCATGTACGGGCAAGGTTACCTAGCTGTATCCGACAGCCATTTTGTCACCGCGAGGTGCATCAGTGCCACATTACTGATCCAGACAGTTGATACTACATCTACCATGCGGCCATCACACCATGTATGACAGAGATGACATGTGCAGCTTTGATAGACAGGGTTGCATGGTATGGCGGGAGTATGTCACATGTATGGCACATGGATCTGTCAAGCATGTGGCGATCCTAGTAGTAGGACGATGGCTGTCCATGACATATGTCTTTCTGATCAGGATATGGACATGTAGCATGTCCAACATCATAGTGTAGCACATGTCTTTATGCAAGGTAGACAGCATGCTGCATAGTGGAGGTGAGGATTGTGAAGGCTGGTATCACCCATCCACGAATGGCCAATACCCCTTAAAGGTGATATGTGATCCAATATTGGTCACCTGAGTGCTGTGTATGCCTGTCCAATGATCTCCATGCTCATGGATGGCACTCTGTCATGACATGGGTACCTCGTATGACTACCTAAGGGGCCTGGAGATGTCACCAACTCAGGGAGGTGAACTGCACAGCACCATCCCTTACACAGTGTCCATAATGTTGGCCGCAGCCTAGGTGGTAGCTAATGGGTACAGGGATATTCACCTAGTGGTAACAATGCTGATATTATCCATCAGAATGTGCACATATGTCACACACCTCACCCACAAAGCCCATTCTGTATGTTCACAACACTGAGACAGCTAATGCTCATAGGTCATGGCCATTCACATCCTTACATACACAGATGCCACACATTTGTCTGTGTGATATGGGCTACAATGAGGGTGGAGTACAACACATTAACCCTGTTTTACTGTAGCTGGCACTGGTGTGATATGCACATGTCACTCTGGCACCTTTTGTAGTGTTGATTCTGTCAACAGGCCACTGGTAGAACACTCCTGTGACATACAAAGGTATATGTAGTCAAACTTCCATACTGTCATGTACATCTGTACTGCTAACATCTACATTGATAATGGTTCATGAACTTGCAGACCATACTCAGCACTTGTGGGTTGATATTATCCAACACCCTATCTGTATTGTATTTCCATGCCCAGCACTTGTTCAGAACTTGTGAGCACTTCATGACTACTGATTAATATAGCACCCATTCCACACCATTTCTCACAAGTACACTGTCTGTCCTTACATTTAAAGCTTGCTTACAGTACAACAGCTGTTGTACACACGTAACTCACATATCTTGTGAGACATGGTTGTATATGCAGGCATGCTCAACTGTCACGTACTAGTGCTATTGCCTGTCTATATGATGAATATGTCATACATGTGGCAATAGAGCAATTGTCTCATGTACACAGTCAATGCTCACCTCTCAACATATGACACTACAGCCTGTGGAAGAGGCACATATGCAGCCCTGCTGGGGGTAATGCTGTCACCAACCCTGACTGCACCTAACAATCATGTGGGGATGTGTAACATTCACAACACACCCCACTCATCACATAGTCTCACAAGATCTCCACCACCACAGGCCACACATATGAGTACAACTTATGCAGTACCTCTCCATACTCTGTGTAGGCACCAAAGGCAGCCCCCATCACCAAACACACCAACAATAACTTATAGCCCACAGACTCATGTGTGCCCATCACATACAGCCAATAGGGTGTTATAACATACACAACACACCTGTCATAGGTGACTCTGTAGGCGGTCACACTGATGTTCCACTCAGCAGGCTACACAATGCGATAGTCACTTACATCTTGCTGTCGGCTAAATGGTTCTGCAACATAACCTATGCACCCATGCCACACCTCACCAGGTACAATTTGACTGTCATTCTCCATGTTAGTGTGACTGCCCTGAGATGCTACTTCACAGGCTACGTGTGCAGGGACATGCAATAGTGCACCGGTCTTGTAGCCCTGAAGGTATGGGCCAAGCCCTGGGGAGCATTATGCATTCATCCAGACCTGATACCACTGTACAATGACTGACTGTGTCACTTCAACAGTTGCCTATGCTTCTGCTGTCATTCCACAGGCATCTGGTAACTGTCCACTTTGACTGACATGGTCAACAAAACATGATGCTTTGGCACAGATGACCTGCACCTGTCAGCCCTGGGAGTACAGATAACATGTAAGGCTCTTGCTGCCTCTATACTGCCTGTCTTGCACAGTTTCCAATAACATTCACCACCAGAATGGGATCAGGAAAGCAAAACATGGGGTCATGTGACGCAATGCTTGACATCTTCATCTCTGACGCACGCAAGCAAGGGACTCCTTATAATGGATCACTTCAATATCTCTGCAGTGACTGGGACCTGCCTCTAGGCTCTGCAGAGCACACCTGCAATGACAGGTTATACACAGACCATACCTTTCAGTCATGCAACCTGGACTGGCACACCCACGGCTGAGGTGTTCCCATATTCCACTATGTTGTACACACATCCTGGCTAGTTACTTAGCACAATGCATCAGAGGTGCTCCACGTGCAACTAACTGTGGCCAGAACTGCTATACACATTGTAACAAGCTACGGATTCAACAACATACCCCACGGTTACCAGACCTCATTTCTTGGTGTACTGAACAGTAGGGCTCAGACAGCTACTACTGATGTGAGACTGACACTACCCCTTACTTGACTGGGATAGCCACTCATGTACCGACACATTAGGCCATCTCTGTCCGGGATTCATAACCTCCACTCGGCTGGATCAACCCATACACACCACCTCCAAGACCAACAATATTCTTGACATGGACACTACCAACATGTGACTGGTGTTCCACACCTGGGGTTATCCCCTTATTGGTAGATTCCGAACATATGCTAATCACCCTTGTTATCCACATCCCGGCACCACACCCTTCATGGCATACACAGTACAAGAGTACTACAACGCCTACCACAGATGTCTTATGACAGCAGTAGTTAACGTCATGACACCCGTGCAGATGGACAATGCACATAGAAATGCTGAAACATACCCCAGTGCACGTCATTAGCACTTACACGACTGCATAGATCATCTATTCCACACAGAGCCATGATGGTACCCACCAGATAATGGACGCCACTCTGGTGGTCCAGTTCCATGGACATAATTTACAACAACAGGTGGAGGCTGTTGCAAAGTGGAGTACAATCCCATGTGTGGGGTAGCTCACTGGTCAGCCTCAGTAGGGCTACAGGATCCCTCATCACACACTCCAAAACTAGCTACGTAAACATTACTGAGACACATTCCAGGGTGTACCACAAGGCATTATGGAGGTATGTCAGTAGTCAATGGCAATACCCACATCTGCTCTGACATACAACAGTTACTCAGGAACATTACAGAACCAGGTGATGTTGGCAACATGCTGGCGGATGAGTTCAATGCTAACATTACACCCTCTCACTCCCTGCAGGGTCACAATCCATGCAGGAACATTGCGTTGTCCCTGCGGACACACCTACACAGTACTAACCTGCACTCTATATGGCCTGGAACACTGGCCCCATGTGAACGTCCGACATCCCAGGCTGTGATTTACACAAACCTCTGAATGACATGTCTCCCTACTTGGCCACCATATTCAGTAATAGCCTTGTATCAGAAATTGCGGCCCCTGAATGGCACACAGCAACAGTTATCACACTCCACACAGGTGGTGCCACAATGCACGAAGGGGACTATTGCCCTACACACCTGACTGGACTGTTCTGCAAGGCTATGGGTCACATTATCATGGAGGTCATTCACAGAGACATTGGTGGGCTCCGGTCCTTTGATGCCACCCAGGTTGGACTTGTTAGGGCCAGAGCATGGCTCCTACACCTGGTGGACTCCTTTCATACAGTTACCGGGGTAGTTGATGATGGTAAGGGGGTCCACACAGCCTATATTGTCCTCTCATTGCCTTGCAGCACCGTTCTCCATTCTGGTATTGACAACATACACATCCACCTGCACATCGACCCCTATGTCTCAGGATGTTATGCAAAGTGGCTCACGGACAGGACACACACAATGAGGGTAGCACACCATAGTACCTACTGTATTTCAGTTAAACTTGGCGTACCACAGTCCTCAGTCATAGGGCCCCTCATGTTTGGTATATGCTTCCCTGAGGTACAGGCTAACACAGAGGGACTTTCCCTGCCTAGCTTTACAGACAACTGCATACAAAGCACCATGATTGATCCACCAGCTGATACTGACCCCCTCCATAAGGGTGTCACTGTGACGGATACCTGATATCAATATCATGGCCTCAAGCTGCATGACACAAGATGTATGAACATCCCCTTTGCATTACACCATTCACCCAATGACTATCACATGTCACATTGTACTTGCTCGTAGTACACACGTATGTCATACCCACTCCTTTGATAACCATATTGCCACTGTAGCGTGGATATCCTTCTACGTGGCCACATTTATCTGTACCGGGTTTGTAGCTGGAACATAGGCACCCATTGTACCTCTGAACTCCAGACATATACACACATTCAAGGGTACAACACCCCATTTATGGTGTACCTTACACAACAGCTACGGCTTTACATACCACAGCATTAACACGCCATGACGTTTATTGAGCTCCGATGGTTGAAGTATGCGGCAGAGCTATGGACACCACGTCTGTACACATTTATATACTACATACTCAGGGGTGACCTCTGCTGAACAGACAGGGCCCATGTCCACAACAATATTCATGGATATACTCCACATAAGTGGCATAAGTAAAAGCCACTGTGAGCAACATGCTCATGGATATGTGCACACACGCAACGATTAGTGGGATGTGCTTGAGGGTTACATTCCCAAACCAGACACTCACCATGCTTTGGAACATGATTCCTATGTACATCACGCAGGGACACTCAGTAGCACTGCTCATGTGATACCTCACTTGGTGGATGGGAGGCACATGTACGCCAGGGATCACTGCAGTGGCTGAACTGTGCAGAGGTGCAGGTAACACATGGCTCTGCTGTTTGCAGACAGGACACTACCCTAGAGAGGTGCCACTGGTGTGAGCACTGTAGTTGTGCTTACACATAGACTTGCCAGACTGCATAGTACCCCACTATGAACCTGTGAAGCTATTACATTCCTTTGTGCATGGTTAATTGAGTAGTCCTTCCATTTAGATTAGCTATCATGCTATTACAGTGTCCCGTGACTACAAGCCATATGTATCCTGTTATTGTATATTGTACATGCCAATAGACGATACCTTTGGTATGCATGATATGCCTGTTATGCTGTGTAGAATATCTGACATATCTACCTACAATACTGTACATTACACATATTTTACATAGTATCCCATAATGCAAAGCATACTTTCACAGCGGGATCACCTTCGACATGTCATTGTCGTTATATGCCCATACACATGCCTACTGTGATGGTATATCAACATATACTATCCCCTGCTATGGCACGTACTTGTGGGACATACCCTACCACTGACGGTGGGTGGTATGGAATTATTCTGTTTAAAGCCCTCATGTAGCATCCCTTTTGGTGTCTGTGATGTTTACCTTGTGGCCCACTGCAGGACACACAATTTCTACAAGCGTTACTATGCTCAGCAAGACATCGCTACATAATACCTTTTCCCACTTTATGCACTGTGGACACTTTTAATTAATACAAAACAGGCTATACATACACTAACATAATTCATACAAAACAGGCTATACATACACTTACATACCGAGTGTTCTACATACCTTGTTATCGTTCCGGACTTTCGTAACTATCTCTCTTACACTGTTTAAACAGTTCTATGGTATGAGCATACGGTTTGAATGTCTGGCAAGTCATACTTATAATACGTCGATACCTGTAACATGTGGTTTCCTGCCGCCAATTGGTGTTCCTGAGTGACTTATTACTTGCACATCAGCTGTGCAGCTACTCCATTCGCCAATTACGTGGCAACAGTGGGGTATAATTGAATTCTCCACTTGGGCGTTGCCCATTTGCCCTACCTTCGGGAGACGGCTTTTATTGTGTTTTGTTGTGTGTAATTGCAACTGCTATGTGTAGAGGCACGTATAGTTTGGATTCATGTCCCCCGTGGATTGTGTGTGACAGCTAGAGTATGTGGTTCAACATGTGAGTGTACCTGTCATCGCAACCGTTTGGTAAGGGACTATTGCAAACAAAACCTGTAACATCTCCGTTTGTTCCATTATACAACAGCTATGATTTCACATGGCACCTTTAAATGTGTCTCTCACAAGGTATGTTAATGCTTCTGCAGATGTAATTGACTGACTGGATGTTTGTGCTGTAATTACAGTCTGTATTGCTATAGGTTCGTGTGTGGGGGATGTAGGTGGGTGTACGTAGCATATACAGGTTTGTGGGGCTTGCATTTGTACATATTCCATATATGTGTGTGGGCTCCTTCCCTAATTAAAGAGCTATCAGTTAGTAGACTTTTGTTACGGGATTATACATTGGGCCATTGTTAATTGGTTTCTATATAGTATGCAGGTGAGGTTGATACTTCCATACCTTCGGAATTACAGCCATATGTAAACGGATGTTACTAACTGACAGCTGCCCCGTGTATTTCTGTCCCAGATATTTGCAGTCATTGCAGTTGTGTTGGTAACTGAACCTCTTTGGCATGGGTTGCCACCTTTTCAAATGGTCATTGTGGGACACTTGCGGGACATACATCGGTGTTTACATACAGGCATAACTATTTAATGCAACTATTACATAATATATGGGACATAATAATGTCCTACAATCTTGGACAGTTGCCCTTTGTAATGTTTTATGTCAGGACACAACTGCCCAGGGAGGGGCTGTCCCTCCTAATGTGGGACAGGTGGCAACCATATGCCTATGGCTAGCTATAACCACACCTACCGTAATCATCTACCTCCCAGTTGGCACTAACAGACACATGATACAGACACACACACACACACACACACACACACACACACACACACACACACACACACACATTACAGTCACATGGAAATGCACATGGCACCCTCAACACACACATACACAGACTACGGCAATCACAAACACAGTTGAACACAGTACCTACGTGGAACGCAACACCTGGAGTGGTAACTAAATGTCCCTTCATATCATGTTAATATTACTCGTGATTCTAGTGTTCCAGTACTGTGTTCTTTCGGTCTTTCAGCCTCGTGGTTACGTGTGTCGGTATGTGACACATTCCATAGTTGGCGGTGTCCTATTTATTTGTACCTCCAAGGTTTTATGAATGTCGTTGACCTATCTATATATTTGCAGATATCGGTGAATCCGTATATATCAACATATATCTATCACCCTTTCTATCTGTATTATATCTATGTATATATATATATATATATATATATATATATATATATATATCTGACAGGGAAAGTGACAGGCAAACTACACCTTTCATTGTGTACTTGTCGGTGTATACTGTTTCCTGGACTCTGCACGTTTGTGTCTGAACCTGTCACATTACACAACTGCCATAGGTACATCATGGCTACCATAGTGTTAGGTGATTGTATACATGATTGCGTGTTCTACTCCTGGCAGTGGTCGTTTTACCCTTCAGAGCAGGTGCTATTAGTACAGGGGTGAATAATGCTGGTTTCACCTGTTCTGGACATCATTGACAGTGATCTGCCGATATTCAGAGAAGCTTAGCCCTGTTTCGCGCATATCCGTATACTCATATTTAAACGACGCTTACCAGCACTGGGCAACTCATATTCCCGCTAACGTGTGCTAAACATGATCTGATGACCTGCATCTGACATTCATTATTTGTGCCTTCGGGATTACGTTAAATCCCTTGCAGGACATGGGACTGGGAACATGCACAAGGGTCACTGCATTTACCACTTGGCCATCTAGGATTTGTACACGTGTTATGGCATTTTGTATGTGGAGTATACTATGGCTGTTACTCCATACTGCACTCACATGGGTAACTCAGTTAGTTTACATATGGATGAGTCCAATTACTGGTATGTCCATGTGATGTTTACTGGATGTGCTCCAGCATTGGGTATGTATATCACAGTGAGCCACACATGATAATGTGCTACACCTTCAAACTACCGTAGATGCAGCATGCTGGGGTGACGAATACCTGTCATGGGTACACCCCATGCCTTAACACAACATCCATGATTACATTATGTGGAGCCCCTCATTAACGCAGCAGAGAATCTGTGCAGAGTGTGTGCAGAACAGTGCTTACACACATGTGATCCTGCCATTGCCCCTGCTCCACTGAGTAACAGTTGGTCACTCAATGTTGTGGTGACAGCAGACACTGTTTGCCTCATTTGGTGTATGACCTCTGACAATTGGGCGTGTACGTACCGATGTACCTAGGAACCTATACACACAGCACCAACATATGCTGATAGGCGCATGTACTGTTCAGGTGTTGACATTCTTTGTTCCAATAACTGTTGTGTGTACATTGTTTGAGGGCTGCTTATGTAGGATTCACACAGTAGGCCACCTATACATTACAATTTACAGGTGGATGTGTGTGTGTGCCATCTATTTTACTGTGTGTGCAGGTGGAGAGGTGTGTCAGTCCATAGGGGCCTACACTGTCAGAGTATGTGCTATACGTTCCCTCTTTGCCAAGGCATAGGCATATTGGGCATGCCTCCATCTGCCTACTGGGGCTGGCACAGGGTGTTCGTGGTCTGAATCCAACTGTGCCTGTGATTGCCTTGGCAATTGCAGTGGGCTATGAGGGCCTTCACCATTTTGTCCATGCTGCAGCTATTTCCGCAGGATCATAATATGTAGCATGGCACATACTGTGAAGATGTGGGCACACGTGCCTGGAGAGTACTGCAAGGCTCCACCAGATGTGTCCAAGCAACGGAACCGTGATATCAGCATCACAAACACATGCTCTATGATGATTCTGGTTTGTGAGTGTGCCTCATTATGGCGTTCTTGCATGGGTGTGTGTGCATTTCTGATGGGAGTCATCATCCACGGCTCCAGTGCATAGCCAGCATCCCCCACAAGGTGGCCATGTGGGATGTCCCCCCTGACAAATACCTGATACAGCTGTGAGGCATGCCAGATGTGGGAGTCATGGTAGCTTCCAGGGCTGCCAGCACACACATCCATGATAATGCCCTGGGCATTGCACATGACCTGGAAGTTGATGGAGTGGAATCCCTTGTGGTTTATGTAGCGCCTACCATGCTCACCGGGTGGTGACTTCATATGTATGTGCGTGCAGTCTATGACACCCAGTACCTCTGGGTAGTGTGCCACATGGTGGAAGTGACGCATATTGTTGGCCAACTCCTCCTGAGTTTGGGGGAAGTATATATGCTCATTGGCATGTGATAACATGGCATTCAGGAACTGGTGTAGTACCCTGGATGCTGTTGCCTGTGAGATCCCCATTATATCTCCAGTTGGCCTTTGAAAGGTACCTGTGGCTAGTATTCACAAGCTTACACATATCTTCATGTCCACTGGGATGGGTTCCCCTCTGTTGTTTCTGGTTTTCAGGCGTGGCCAGCACAGCTGAACTATTTGCTATAAGATGTCCCTGTCCACCCTGGAACGCTCTACTATCTCCAGATCATGTAGCCCCTGGTAGGTTACCCTTGGTCTGAACACTCTTCTCCTCCTCTGGGGCCTGCGTTGGTTGTTAGCATCATCCTCCACAACACTGTCAGTCTCTAACACATGGTAATGAATCACAGCTATGGCAGCTCCCAACATGTACATTTTAAAAACTCCCTGTCTGTTTACACCTATGGTGCAGTGTTTGGGAATACACAGGTGTGTGTAGGGTGCTTTCACACTTTATACTATTGTGCTTTGAACACCGATGATGTCATAGGGTGTGTATGTATGATCATAGCTACAGGGTATCATATGTATTTTACTACAGGTACTACTATTGTGGTGCCTTTGGTGTTGATTTACATTTGGCTGCCATAGATTACCTCTTGCCCTTCCCTTTACATTTCTTCACGTTTCACCTACCATTTTCTGGCATGCATCCAGCAGCCTGCTTTCATTTGTACTTTCCTAGACCTGGCTTATCTTGCGTAATGTGTTCTATTGCCAGTCTACTGTAGGTTTGCTTTGCTCTGCTATGACAGTTCTCCTTTCTTTGCAATCCGATGCCTCCCCTATCCTGTTTTGCAGGTTTCTGCGAGCAGACTTGTCAGCTGCCATTGATTGCCCGCTGTGAGTTAACAGGTGTTAATTGCTCAGTTGTACTCCAATTACCCTACTGCAGCATTTCCTTCTTTTCTTCCCCTGACCTTCCTGTTTGTGCTATGGTTCATGGCACGTGCATCCGCTTACCGGGGTTCAGGCACGTTTTCATCCCCGTACACATGCTCTTTCGGGCA